>NC_034592.1:101727176-101777212 GCF_900095145.1 Mus pahari
GTGTGTGTGTGTGTGTGTGTGTGTGTGTGTGTGTGTGTGTGTGTGTATGTAAAAGCTGTAGCCACTCTCCCTGGAGGTAGGCCAGGCTATTCTCTCTGTATCTTTCACAGTTCAACCAACAGCTTATTCATTTTGCTAAAAGCAAGCTTGCTGTAAGCCACCACCAACCACTCATAAGCACAATTAGAGCCTCAAGCCTAACATGACCACTTTTCTTATTTTAAAAATCTCACTAAAAATATTTTTATAAAATTACTTTTTAACTCTAAATCCACTGACTGGCAGCTATAAAATTAAAACATGAGGCTTGGTGGCAGGGCCCTTGCTTAGCATGGATAAGAGCCAGGCCTCAAACTCCAGCACCACACACACACACACACACACACGCACACGCACACACACACACACACACACACACATATATGTATATACACACACACATGAGGGAGGGAGGGAAGAAGGGAAGGAGAGGATAAATAAGCAAACCAACAAACCTATAATTCCATAAGGAACAAGGATTTATTGTGAGGAAACTAATTTTCTATTTTCAAATATTCATACAAGAGAAAATAAAACAGACTGCCTCAAAGATGTACTTGTGTGTGTGTGTGTGTGTGTGTGTGTGTGTGTGTGTGTGTGTGTGTGTGTGTGGTGCATGCACATGAGTGTGCAGGTAGGCATGCCCATGGGTAACCTTCAGAGGCTGAGAACAGCACGAGGGATCTTTCTGTACCACTCCACCTTAGCTGTCTTGAGACAGGAGCCAAAGCTCACTACATCTAGCTAACCAGAGCACTCCTGGGCTCTACCTGCCTTGGGCCCCCAATACTGGAATAGCAGTCACATCGAGATCCGTGCCTGGATTTCTATGTGGGTGCTGGGGATTCGAACTCAGGTTCTCATGTTTGCAATGCAACTGATCTTACCTACTGAGCCATCTCCCCAGCTCCAAAGACACTTTTAATAATAATTTTTAAATTTCAGTAATATCATTTCTCTCTTGTCTCTCTTCCCATGAATTCCTCCCATACACCCTACTTGCTGTCTCTCAAACTCATGGCCATTTTTCTTTAATTGTTGCAAACCCATAGCAGTCCCTGATACACATAGACCTGATGATTTCTCAGGTAGTTTGTTATAGTAACAGGAAACTGACTCACACAACCCCAGTTGCAGAGACTCAATCAGCCACTCCCAGAATCCCATTTTTCAAGTTGTCTCATATCTGGAGTTTGAACATGCCAGTCAATTGATGGAGCAATATCAGTGTCTCCTGGTGTCAAAGATTATTACATAAGCACAATTCCTAAAAAGGAAAGCTAAACTCTCAGCTAAAATGCTATCTGAATTTATAAAGCAGAAATATTACTCAAGAATAAATATCACTTTCAAATTGTGGGGGTTAACTGCAGCTGTCACAGCTAACATGGAGTAGAAGCTGATCTCAACAACAACAACAACATCATCAACAACAACAAGAACAACAGTTCTTTAAAATCTCCTAGGCATTCAGCCCAGCTTCAGAACACATGGCATCAAGCGCAGCCTCTTTGGCTCACGTCATCACATTTCTCCTTCATTTACAGGGGAGGCTACGAAGCTGTGATGTTAAGCTGCTATGGAGCCACTCATCTGTCACATATCACTAAAGTCCACTCTCTGTCCAATACTACTACCTGTAGGAAGAAGAACGTGTGTCAGAAGGAAGTGTTGGGAGGATTGATACTGCTGTTCTAAATCTCACCGAATCTTTGGTCCTCTGAAGAACCCAGACTAACACGACCACCATCACCGTCACTCTTTGGAGTCACTGTTAGAATCCTAGACAAGCATGTGGCATGGTGCCATCCATACAACAGCACCAGAGAAAAGAGGAGAGGCTCAGGAGGCAGAGATTCATGTAGGAGAGAAGATGCAATGAGAGGGCAGTTGAGAGAGCCCCGAGGCAATGGAAACTGGCCACGTCTGGATGGATCTGGATTCATCTCAGAGTTGAAGTACTGTGCTATAGTTATAGATGATATCATCATCTGAGGAAATGTTAGAACTACACAGGATGTATTTTTACAAACTATGTGTCAGTATACACTTATCTCAACATAAACTGTTTCAGTGAGGAAAAAGACAACCCACCAGTGGTGCAGGGAATGAGTGGAAAAAGGAGTGATGAATGAAAGAGTTGTTAGAACAGTTCTCAACCTGTGGGTCGCCACCCCTCTGGGAGTTGAATGACCCTTTCACAGGGGTCAAATATCAGATATCCTGCATATCAGATGTTTATGTTATGAATCATAAAAGCAGTAAAATTAGAGTTATGAAGTAGCAATGAAAATAATTTTATGGTTGGGAGTCACCAAAACATGAGAAACTGTGTTAAAGCGTTGCAGCAGCATTAGGAAGGTTGAGAACCGCTAACATGAAATCATTCAGACAAGAGAAGACTTGTGATGGAACTAACATGGTGGGAACAAAAATAGAGAGAAGCAAAGTAGGTGGACTTGGAACATACAGTAGAGACAGAATAAGAGTGTCTATTGACAGTCTAGTAACTGTGACTTTGGGGCCTCTCATTTAAACAAACAAACAGCGGAGTCAATTACTCAAACACAGACAGTTCTGTTCTAGAGAAACTTGAGATGTGAGACCATTGTTCGATTAATTTATCCTCTTCTGAAGCGTCCAGAATTATTCCTGCATGTGAAGAGCTTCCAAGACTCAACATAGGCCATGGGGCTATGAGTCAAGTCAGTAAAGATTTTAAAAGACCCAAAACTGCTAAATCAGAAACCTTTATTCCATCATCTTTTTATGTATAAAAACCAAGGTTCCTACTCTGCGTTTGTAAACCAGTTCTCCATTTAAAATCCATTTTCCACTCAACCTGTCATTCTTGCGTATGTATTTTCTCCCTGGTAACAACAAGGATGCCTTGTCCAGTTAAAGATGATTGAATGCTGGCCACCAAAAGGCAGATGAAGTAAGAGGAGACTGAGAATTATTTCCTCTGAAACAAAAGGGGCTGGACCTCAAATAAACACATCCAGGCTCAGGCTAACTCTTAACTCAATGGCTGCTTTCCACCCATTAACATCAGTTCTTGTTTTCCTTATGAACGCTGTGTCAGTGGGCTGCAGCCTCTGGTTGTCATAGTAACTTCAGTTTCACACACCAACACGCTTTCCCTCAGAACACAGGCTTGGAGTGGCACTTTTTAAAGGTGTGGATCTGGTGTCATTCCTAGTCAACCCTTTTGTCTCAGGGATGTCCACAGTTTCTAAGATGTCACAATACTGAAGGCAGAGACAAAAGGGAGCTCCCAGCTTTGTCCTTTAATTAACTGAAATTGGTCCCTTGGCTGCTCTCTGCTCCTGAAGGTTCTCCTTTTGATATTGTGGCCCAGGAGGAATCATCAGATCATGTACTGCGATCCAGCCCATCAGACAAATCAGGAAAGAAATGATGTCACAGTCCTGTTCTGTTGCTATCGCTCTTCTGACCTAGTATTTCCTACTGGCAAAGAAAAAAGATAAGGAGGGAGGGGAGGAGGGAGGGGAGGAGGGAATATGAAAGATAAATTGCTTATTTATCTATTATGGATTAAAGTTTCAAGGCCTATGGACCGATTAGCACTTGACTGACTGATCAGAACTTCAGTAACTGCAGAGAGGTGGGACTGTTGCAGGTTCGGAGTGCAATTACAAATTACCTTGGGCTATTTTAACCCCCTTAGAATGGCTACTTATTACCCTTCCCTGTATATGGCCTAATATTCTTAAGACTATTAGGTAAGCCCTTGGGCAACGTATGAACAGAACCTCTCTCTCTCTCTCATCAATCCAGAAGCAAATGCTGTCAGACAGCATCTGAGGCCTGCAGAGAGCCATCACTGCTTTAAGGGACCTGGAACGCCACCACCGTATTGAAAAGAATCTTGATTTAAGACTTTCTTTGCCCTGTTACCATAAAATAATTCATGAAGATTGTTACCACATCAGAACGCTGACTTTGAACGCTAAACTGTGAACATATGTATTTGACTCCAAAATAAATTATTTCTTATCCCATTATGGTAGAAGAGGTATGTTTAACGTGGTCACTCAACTACTATAGTATGAGAAATCAGATTTATTATTTGTTTGAAATTTTTCCAAATGGCCCTAGAATACATATAAACACATTTATTGTTACCCAGTGTATCAGCTATTTTTTGTCATTATGATAAAATGCCATTATCAGAAGTAACTTGTGGAGGCAAGACTTTACTTGGGCTTATGGTTCTCAAGGGATAAGGGTCCACTGTGGCAGAAAGGCAGGGCAGCATGCTGCAGGAATGACAGGCAGAACAGGAATCTGAGAAATCACAAATCTACAAACAAGCAGAAAGCAGAGAGAGCAAACTGGGAGTAGGGCAAATTGATGAAATTTCAAAGCTCACTCCCAAAATCGCATCTCCTCCAGCAAGACAGTGCCTCCTAAACCTCCCAGACAGCGCCACCAACTGAAGACCAAGTGTTCCAGTAACCCTACCTCACTCCCCTCCAAGTCTTGAGAGACATTTCCCACTCAAACCACTTACACCTCCCTCAGCAAACACAGAAATCTACCAAGAGACCTGCTTCCCTTTTCCCCAAGGCATTCTTAACGCCACCTTCCATGGGGACCCATTCTCTGTCTGGGATTCACTTGTTAGCCATGTTGACCTGGCCAGTGTTACAGTCAAAAGGGTCATCACAATACAGGAGCTAAGGCTTTGCAAAACGACCTCAAACTAGTCAAAAGAACTCACTTCTCAAAAAACCAAGAAAAAAAAAAAAAAAAAAAGAACTCACTTGCCGAGCGAACTAGTCCACGCCTCCCAGCTCAGACAGTTAAACCATGAGGCTAACCCAAACAAAGTCACAGGGGTCTCGAGTAGACATGTTAGCTTCTTCTCCGTAAGCCACTCTAACCAGTCATGAGTACTATTGGGGTAGCAAGGAGTTAGGGAATCAGGAGAGGACAGATTTCTAGCTGGGAAACTTAAAACTTCAAATGCTGACTTTTTAGCAAGAAATTCTCAAACTGCCCACCACTGCCTGTCACTGCCTGCCACTGCCTGCTGGCAACTGCCCACCACTGCCTGGCTTAAAGCAGAGCAGCTCAGGGCTTGTTGACTCTTTGTTAAATAACAGCCAGTCACCAGACAGCTTTACCACAAAACTAAAAGATGAAATCAACAGCAATTAAATACGGTCCCATTGCTAAGGCCCCAAATGGCAGGGCAGGTCACCCCATAGCGGTAAAATGAGATCAGCCATTATCCGTGCCTACAATACACAACCTGACTTGGGCCACACGATGGCTCCAAGACTCCATGGGCAGAAAAGACTGAAACAAAGGTCAGGTTTCCACAACTGATGCTTCACAAGGGCACTGCATGGAACACCACACAGCTCTGGCATGCAATTTCCTTTCTTGTGGCAGTTCCCACCAGTATACCTGTGTGTGAGCAGGGTATGAGCAGGGGGCCAAAAGAGCCCAGCACTGCTTTTGTTTGTACCTGAGGCTCAATCCCCTCTGAACAGAACTCAGCTTTCAACACCTCAGTAGCCGATGAAAAGACAGGAAGCCCGCGTGCTGTCTTGTCAGGACATCCCACGACCCCCATTAAAAGCTCCTTTAACCTCTCTTTCCACGAGGTGTAGGAAGGTCTTCTAGGGGTGGCCTCGCTAACCCTAGGTGACTTCTCCCGAGGATCAAGTATTTCACTTGTTTGGGAGGAGGGGGAGTTCATTATACCATATCAGGTTCCTTTAGTTATAAGATCTTTAAAATGAATGTGACAACTATCATGAGCACTGGAAAGGCAGCAGGCGAAATTAGGGCCTTGGTTTATCACTATATCTACAATGTTTCAAACAATACCTAGCAGATAGCAGGCACTCAAAAGTACCCATTCCTCTGAATCCATTAACATGACTGTGATTTTTATATATATATATATATATATATAAAGCAGAGCACAGATTGAAATACTGACAGTACTGGCCCAGACCTGTGGTTCCCAAAACACAGAAATATACACAGATTTTTTTTTTTTTTTTAGGAAACAGAATGTCAAGGCTCTGGAGTTTGATCCCCAACATGGCACAAAAACAGACCTCAGAGCTCATGACACATGCGTCAGCTACAGGTGAGAGAAGCTGGCTCAGGCTAGCTTGCTGATATAGGACGGGGTCATTTTTCTACATTCTACTGTTTTACATCTTTCCCAATGTCAGGCCTGAACAATGAAACATAAGTTCCAGGTCATTGTTCCAGGGTAGGGCACCTTGGAGTACCCAGCATGCAGCACCGGTTAGAAAACAAGTATTGGGAAGTATCGGGTAGAATGGTTAAAGGAATTCACTCCTATAACCCTGAATAGGAGAGACTCTACCAGGGATGTTAAGACAGATCTGGCTGTGGCCAGTCTGTTCATTATGGCCCCCAAATCTGAAATGTCCAAAATAGTCCAATGTCTCTATAAACAGTTTGTCAACTGCAATATAACACAGGCTGTACTATCGGGAACCAGCACACAGATGGTGGCTGAAATCGCTTACTTTGAAACTATGCACTAGTATTAATGTGGCCAAAAAAAAAAAAAAAAAAAAAAAAACGAAACTTTGCAAAAGAAATGCCTATTCAATATTCTGTACCCTTTATGAGTGAGCTAAATGAAAATCTAGCACCAGCAATACTAGGAGGTCTGGGCCCGCACTGCCAGTATTTCAACCCAGAAATCTCTCACTTGAAACATCTTATTCATTATACAAATGAAGCAGAATTTGCATAGCAGCCTTAACAAGACAGTACTTCAGAGCTTGAGAACTAAGGCTGGAACCACCAGTAAAACCCTGTGCCTTTAACAGACGTACGTAAATGTCACGTTGAGCCACCCTGCCTGTGTTCTAGGTTACTGTTTATGTATTTTTTTCTGAACTGGAGTGGGAATTTATTCTCTGGCTCTATACATGGCATTAGATTGTCCCTGGACCTTAGGGACAGAGCAGCTGACCCCCCTATCTAAACACACATGGGAGGGGATGCAGAGAGGAGAGGTGGCGGGAAGAGATTGGGGGAGGAGGCAACACCTTAAACTAAAACTTACATTTTTACTGGCACCATCTAGAACAAAAGTTCAAAATGACAGAAATCAGCCAAAATGTCATGTTCTACTAGTCATTTTATAATATATATATATATATATATATATATATATATATATATATATATGAGAAAAGCTTTTCCTGTGTGCAAGGTAAGGGACTCTGAAACACAACACTTTTAATAGGGAACTAAGTAGCAAATTTTCCCTGTAAGTAAACACAGGCTCACCCGGAATGACTTGACCTGCTTGTGAACTGGAAGGGATAAACAAAATCCAAAGGTAGAAGTCACAGGGATTCCAAGAAGCCTTTCCAACAACCATCGGACCACCACAGCAGCATAAAGTCACAATTCTAAATAAGTCCATAAATACCCACACTGCTACTGCAGTAGAGCTAGATGCTGTTAAGAAAAAAACAATATCTGGCTATATTTATTCAGTACAAACTTAAGCACTGGACTCATTATATAATCATAACCCAAAAAAATAACAATTTTCCACCTTTTTGTTAGATTTATGAGATTTATTTTAAGATTTATTATTTTATTTTACTCTGTATGTGTGTGTGTGCACACACGCACGCGCACGCGCACGCTTGTAGATATGCATGCGCAAGTGCAGATTCCCCTGAATCCAGAGGTGTCAGAGCCCCTGAAGCTGGAATTGCAAACACTTGTGAGCTGGCAGACGTGGGTAATGGGAATCAAACCCTGGTCCTCTACACAAGCAGCAAGTGCTCTTAGCTTCTGAGCCATCTCCCCAGCCTGAACTTCTGACATTTACATCTGCTCACCAATCTCAACTACCAAAATTTATTTCTTAACCAATTGAAAAAGTTATGATGATTTCTTTAAATTTTCAAAGATCTTTAAATTCCCTACCTTGGCCCAGGATAAGTCAGCAATTGGAGGCATGTCTATAATCCTAGCATTCAGAAGACAGAAGCAGAGGAATCCCTGCAATCTGAAGACCAGACTGGTCTACACGGTACGTTTTAGGTTGCACAGTGAAACATCATACATTATACATAAACATCACAATAATATTACAAATATATATATATATATATATATATATATATATATATATATATTTGTGTGTGTGTGTGTGTGTGTGTGTGTGTGTGTGTGTGTGTGTGTATGCTGAATCTGATAACAAAGCCAGCAAGTTATTTTGCTCTGCAATTTGATATGCTGGTTTAAGTTGCATATGAAAAGGGGAATGGAAGATAACCATGAAAATCTTGAAACAAGGGGAGCACCATGGGAGAGGGCACTAAGGGGGTGATACTACCCCATGAATCTTCTTCACTAAAGCAGTGGCTCTAAATTTGACATATGAACAGAAAGCCAAAAAAGTAGGCTAGGAACAATGGAAGACTGAGGACAAAGTAAGAATGTCACCTCCACTAACTGTGAGGCAAAAGGAGGTTCTTAAAGTTAAATTTTAAATTTAGCATACAAAATAATGGGTTTCATTATGGCATCTCCAGCCATGTGTGTCATTTTACTTTGTTCTAATTCATGCCCCTCCCCGACTGCCCTGGCCCTGCTTGATGGTCCCTCTCTCTTCCCAACAGCGAGTCTCCTTCCTCTGTTTTCAAGTCCCCTGTGTTCCATCACGGTCTCTTCCCCATTCTGACCTTGGCTCCCTTCCTTAAGATGTCATGTTCCATGGTGGCCCACACCTTCAGTTCCAGCACCTGGGAGGCAGAGGCAGGTGGATCTCTGTAAGTTCAAGGCCAGCCTAGGCTACATAGTGAAACCCTGCCTCAACAAACAAACAACTCTTTTTCCTCTCTCCTATGGTGCCCTCAAAAAAAAGGGATTTTGTTGTTGTTATTTAAATTCTTTTATTTACATTATTGTGTGGGTGTGGGGGCTGTAAACATGGGCCTGCTCATGTCATAACAAGCAAGTGGAGGTCAGAGGGCAACTGTAGGCAGTCAGTTCTCTCCTATTGTCATGGGATCGAAGGGCTGAACTCAAGTTACCAGGTTTGCACAGTAAGATTTTCTATCCACTGAGCCATCCAGCCCAACCCAGAAGTTCTTAGTAACAGGGCCCGGCATTAGATAACACTCAGAAAAGGTTATCTTACTTCCATGGTTCACACAGAACTCTGAGGCAGGAGTTAGTTCTCCATAGGCAGTCAGGACAAGGCCCCAAAACAGACTGTAAACGAGTCACACAGCCTGAGACCAGGACAGTGGAGTGACCAGACCAACAGCTCACAGAACAAGGGAAACAAGTTGGGAGAGAGTGGACAAAGGTGACACTTCCATACTCAGAGGGGTTACACATGGCCACCTCTGCAATTGTACAAAGAAAGCATGCAAAGGCTTAAGTGACCACTGATTGTTCAGTGCTCTGATCCCTAAACAGACCAGAGATTTTAAGAGTTGAGAGAGAAATGGGGGGAGTGGGGGAGGGAGAGCACAGGTGTTTAAAAGTAAAGGTGCTGGGTTCTTTAGAATAGACAGTAGGAAGTACTTTTCTAATTATAACCAAATTTCTAGAAAGAATTAAAGGCAAGTGTTGAAAAGTCTGGCCCTGGAATTCAGCTCAGTAGTAAAATCAAAGCTTAGAATTCATGAAGACCCGGATTCACCCGGGAGTGGAAGGGAGAGAAAGAGGTGGTGTCAGGAAAGATACGGGAAGGAGGAGACATATCAAAGATCTCTAAGGCAAAAGAAAAGCTATTAGGTAAAATCAAAACACAATTCACATACTGAGAGGCAAATACCTGCAATTTATTCACAAATGACTAATCTTCCTAATGCATAAAAAGCTCTTAAAATTGGGAAAGACAAAGCCAAACACTTAGTAACAAAATGCACCCCCCAAAAGTAGCAGGGAGGCAGGTCAAAGGGATTGAAAGGTAGACGGCCTGAAGAAAGAAAACTGAGGAGAGATGTCAGATTTTAGAATAAGAAATTCAAACTGCATTCAGATGTCATTTTTTCTTCCCTCGTGTCTACAACACATCATATTGGCAAGGCTATGAAGAAGCTGCGACTTTGAACTTTGCTGATGAAAATCGAAGTGCTTTCTTCATGCCCCGAGGAAGGAATCTCTTAGGGCCTCACAAATGTCCTGGAGAACATCAACCAGAATGGCTCACACCTTCATCCTCTGACCTGCGGTTCCTAGTTGGATGAGTCCGTCCAGTAGGTGCCCTTGCAAATAGGAAACCACAGAAGGAAGCTACTTGTACCAGCGTGACGTATAAAAGATGTCAAACAAAGTGAATCCAACCAACAGAGACCAAACTGTCCGGCCATCAAGAACCACACACCATGAAAATAGATGGTTTCAGGATGGTGAAGACACAAATCACAGAACTGACCTGTGTGTGTTAATGCCAGCTGATCCAAAACAGTCCGATAGTATCCATGGTAGACATCTGTTGGAGGACAAAGCCAAGTGTCCCCACCAGCAGCATACTGTGTGTGGTTTAAGGGCTCTGCTAAAAGCCAGCCATATAGGGGCTACCGGGCTCACTGGGTTTAGGTTCCAAACTTGGAGCTTCAGGATGAATTATTTTGAGAAGGGCCAGACTGCAAACAGCCATCACACATGCACAGACATCAAGGTCTGGGCATGCATGGCTGCTCAGCAAATTGCCTAGGGTGGTGGCTGGTCAGAGGGGGGCTAACACAGGGCCAGCTATGAAAGACCTCACAGGCTATGAGTCTGAACTTTACCACGGAGGCTGCTCAAGGACAGCGGAGACGTTTTTGTTGTTCATGTACCCATTTATCTAGTGTGTATGCATGTGCATGTATGTCCATCACATGTACGCAGGAACTCACGGAGGTCAGAAGAGGGCATTAGATCCCCTGGAACAGGAGTTACAGGCAGTTGTGAGCCGGGAACTGAACCCTGGTCCTCTGGAAGAGCAGCAAGTGTTCTTAATTACCACACCTTTCCTAGTTCCACTGGGGGATTTTAAGCAGTCACGTGAAATCATCAGATAACGACTGCAAGGAAAGGAATGGGTGAGACACATTAGCATCACTTCCTGAGCATGAATACACAGTGAAGAGGAAAAAGATCCTAGCAGTGTGTTGTTAGGCTCAACTGACAGGAACGAAGAGTCTGTGAGAAATGAAAGCAGGGCCAGATCAGAGGGAAAGCCCAGCCCCCACACACACACCCGTGTATCCTGGCTCCAGAGGACCCCCTGAGTGCTGAGAACTGGGGCGTCTTTGCTCAAGTATGTCTGGAATAGGCGGAAGTCTGGGTTCCTGGGGCTGGGGGAAGACTCATGTAGCTTCTCCAACTTCACTCTTAACTGTACTCTGTTACTCATCCAAAAAGTAGGTTGTGAGGCCAGCCTCACAGTTGATAGAGAACACCTCACCAGAGAATGACTTGGAGTGTGAGACTCCACTGATGTTGTAACAATTGAGAAGAGGACATTCCCAAAGCCAGTTTTGTTTTTAAATTTCTGATTAAGAAGCACTTGGAATCTGTTAAACTTATACCCATCCAGTTTATTCTAATGGTTTACCATAAGGAAAATAAATGCCTCAAAACATTAAATAAAAATTAATAATAAAACTATTAGAAGTTATTAGAGATATTCAGAATAGCATTAACCCCCTTCAGGAAATTCACACACCAAGAAAAAAGCAAGAGGAGACAATACTAGAGGAACACAAAGCCTTGGGTCATGAATAGCCACCCACTAACTTGTTTTTCCTAGTCTCTGTCACTGTGTGGTGTGTGTGTGTGTGTGTGTGTGTGTGTGTGTGTGTGTGTGTGTGGCATTTGGCTGCTGGTTAACAGTGCCAATTGCTTACTGAGGCAATTAGAAGACAATCTAGAGGGGTTTGCTCAGTAAATAAAAGGACCATAAACCATCTTAGGAACAAGAAGACTCCTGAGACCAACTGTGGGTATGGGGTGCTTCAAGACCACGGAGGTGTGGACAGGGGCGGTCAGGAGACTTCAATAAGACACACAAGAGCTACAAAGCAGGAAAAGCAACTCGGACATGTCTTCACTAGAACTGGCACACAGCTGAACACCCTATCTAGGACAGCCAAGGAGGCCACTCAGAGACAGTGATACATTATGTATAGTCATTTTAAAAACTACTTCTCCTAAAGGCCTGTTCTAATTGTCTTAATGAGACTTTTATGAACTTAAAAGAAAATGGCTCTAAGACATTTTTAATTAGTGTTAACATTAGCCTATTAACCTGGTAATTATAATTAAATATGGAGATAAACCAACATTTCAGTGACCTCAGCTGTCTGGGTTGTGTTTGTGACCACAAAAAAGACCAGAAGGACAAAGGCAGGTTCTCTCCCATTCTGCACAACTGAATGTCCCATCTTTGATAAAGTAATGGTTTTAGCTTCATAAAAGGGTCTGAGGTCACCAAAACTGGGGACTGACTTTGCTTCTGAAGTGTCCCCACATTAACATTTTAGCCCTACAGAATGTTCTGACAGCCAAGCTTCCGTGGACAATGTACACACATACCACTGTGGCTCAAGCAGCAGCCCTGCCCTTCGCACCACACTAGTTTCTGAGTTTATTGTCTTAAACCAGGGCATCTTGGGAAATGTAACACTTTTCAGTTTGAAGGTCTAGTGTTTTATGGTAGAAGGACTGTACCCCAAGTACTTTGGAAAGTACTTAAGACGGTGAAAATAAAACTATATTTTCCTCCCATGAAGATGGGAGAAAAAGTGGAGATTCTCCTATCTGGAGCCCCAGCCAAAGCAACTGAAGATCAGAGAAGCTGTGACATCCATATGGGCCCTGGGGAACAGCAGTTCTGCCATGATGTTGACCTCCAGCAGATCTACTGGGTCCCAGAGGTCCCCCCAAACAAAAGCCACTTGTCATAAGCTGTTTGCAGACCAAGTCTGCACAGCCAAACCGTCCCTCTCCGGTCCATCCCCCTCCGACCCATCATCGTCCCCCTCTCTCTTCCCTTCGGCTAGAGTTGCTCCATTTTTTTTTAATCCCACCTTCACAATTCCTCTCTTACTATTTGTGATTTTTTTCCCCCTTCTGTCCAAAGCCTCATTGTGACTCCTTTAATCTAACCTGCTTCTACTTCTTATCATTTTAACCCTAAATCATCTTAGGATATTGGTTTAAAAAGCTGTAGACATAGACATGAGAACGACCAGCCCTGCCTGGCCTCAGAGCTGTATGTAGCCTTACATGTAGTCTGCACACAGGTATCTCTGGGAGTCTGTTTCACCTTTGGGGCTTCTACAACAAATCAATGCTTTGACATTCCCCAAATCTTCTCTCTTATACTTCTGAGGGCCAGAAGCCACTGGGCCATCAGAGTTGGTTCCTACAGAAGTTCAGGGGGAAACCTACTTTCTTGTCCCCCCAGCTTGTAGAAGTGGCCTGAATTTTTTGTCCCTTATCCTCTTTCCACAGATACAACTCCACCTTCTACAGTCATATTTTTCTAGCACTCCCAACTTACATTTCTCATTATACTTAGAGTTGGCCCAGTGGATCCAGGAAAATCTCCCCATCTCAAGATCCTTAAGTTAATTTCACCCATAAAGTCCTTTTTGCCATGAAAAGGCCTGTCTGAGAATTAGGAGCAGGGTACCTTTGGGTCCATTACTCAGTCATGTCAGTGTCCTATGGGTGCATTCCTAAGAGCTGAGGGTAACTCCTAGGGAACAGTGAATAAGAAATTGAGGCCATCCCTAGATCTGCAAGGAAGCTGACTTGGCCCATATCTTTGCTGAGCATGGCAGAGGATTTCAGATGACATCATGGCTCCGCCCCACACCTGACTTAAGCCTGCTAAGACCCTGAGCAAGCCTGTGCTCCCAGGAACTGAGATTATAGACTTGTGTGGTTTACACCGTTATGTGTTCAGTAATCTGTTATACGATAGAGGAAACTATTGTAGTTGACAACAGAACATGAGCAGGGAGGCAATGAATAATCTTTGGAAAGTCAGCAACAGACACGAAATTACATGAATAATTTAGAGTTCCCATATGCATAAACAATTAGTCAAAGAATGAGCTCACGATTTGCATCAGTTACTCAACAGGTTAATACCTTATACAACATGAGGTACTGAATTAGGAGTCTAATCAAGCCATTAAAAGTTAACCTCTTGAGATGTTTCTTTCATATCATCTGGCATGATATGAAAGGGTTCAGAAATGCTATGAACATAAACTGAGGTCTCAGAAACCATTTGTGATAGGTACTATCTCACTAGAACTAGATGAACAGTGGAGATGTAGGAGTCTATTCCACTGCAAAGCAGTTTTGAGAAACAGTACAGACTCCCACCATTAGTGCAAGTCTCACTGCCTAGAATGCTAATATACAGCGGATGGTGCCTGCCTTCCTCAACTGTCACCTTGACCTCATGCCCCCTCCCCAACTCTCTACAGTGGTCCCTCACCTCTTAGTATTAAAAAATGTTCTAGAACACTTCTCTAAGCATCTCAGAATAGTACCTCTAAGTTGTCTTCCTTCATCTTGGGGGTAGGCTACACCGACTCTGCTCCACCCATTCAGATGACCAATGCCTGATCTCTTTGACATGATCTCCTAGTAACCAAAACTAACCTAACCAATCAGAAACTGAATCCAAAATCTTGAATTCATCTAATGCCAACCCCTGCTCCATGATGATCCCTGCTGAGTGACCCAAAAGCTAAAATGGGTAGACATTCAGAAACAAGTCCCGAATTAGCAAATGGGACTTTTAAATGTCAAGGGCTAATGAAGCTATAATTATTTCATCCAGTTCAGCGTTTATTTCCCAAGCACTTGCAAATCTGCAACCCACTGAATCAGGCACTATGGAGGACGAAGATCCCTAAAACAAGTTCCTGACATTCCCAAGGCTAGCATGCGACAGTGGCAGAGGCATGAAAACAACTAGTGAAAAGATAAAGTAGATCAGAGGCAGAAGCATTGTGGGAAAGATGAAAAGACATAATCTGGTGGGCCTTGAACAGTGAGTGTGTGTGGGAGCACTCAATCAAAAGCAGACTGGTAAACCTTCACTGTCCATGAAGGAAGCTGAGAAGCAGGAGGGAGACAGGGACTGACAGCTGGCCTCCTACTGATGGGACCCAACTGTAAAAGGTCAGAACAGACTAATGCTATCCTACAGGAACTGAGGTGCTAAGGAAGGGCAGCAGTGGCTGCTGCTGCTGCTGCCTGTTCCATGGTGAAATTAGCAGAATCCAAACAGTGCATTCAGAAAGCAATACCAACAGCCGATGGAAAAATGGCCTGTGGGAGACTGGAGAAATGAAACACAGTTAGGACTCCATTATAATAATGCAGGTGCTGACTGTGCAGGTTCTTGGGCACTAAGCAATGACCTTGCATTATCTCATTTCCTATTCAAGACCTCACAAAAATAGGTGCTATTACTAACCTCATTTTCTGCCTGAGAAAAGCCGGGCTCAGACAGGGCAAGAATCTAGCTCAAAGTCATAAGGTTGGTGGGTGGTAGTAACAGCTTTACCAATCAGCTCTTACTTTTGAGCCCAAGGTTTGGCGACACCAGGTATAGACCACAGAAGTTGAGGTGGGGATTGGGGGAATGGAGGGTGGGAAGCCATTTCAGGGATAGAATTGTTGATAATTGATTCTAGTGAAGCCTGGGCTGGGGATAGGCTTGATTTTGAAGATGAAGAAGAGAAAATATCAAGGGCATCTGAAAGATTTCCAGGCCAGGAGTCTGTGAGTGAGGATGTCACCAACCAAGATGACAGCAGGACTGAGAACAACCGCCTGGTTACAGAAATGGAGAGCTGCTGAGTGTATGACTCCTGATAGACCTCAGGCTGTAAGTCAGCTCCTCATCTCTGGAAATGCTAACATGCCAGGGACTAAAGTTCTCCTCCTAATGGGTCTTCAATGCGTAATAGTCATCTCTGTGTAACAGTCACCTAGGAGGCCAAACTGTGGTGGCACTCTGATTCTGCTCTGACCCTGCCAACACCAGCCAGCCTGGGTACCACTCTGCTCTGACCCTGCCATCACCAGCCAGCCTGAGTACCACTCTGCTCTGACCCTGCCAACACCAGCCAGCCTGGGTTCCACTCTGCTCTGACCCTGCCATCACCAGCCAGCCTGGGTACCACTCTGCTCTGACCCTGCCATCACCAGCCAGCCTGGGTACCACTTGCATCACTTATTCTCCATCTTATTCTCTTCTTGGTCCTCATTTTGAGCAGTCCAATCACCAATCACATTCTTATCACCAAGAAAGAAAACACAATGCTGGATGATTTTGATTAAAGTTTTCCCAGGGCAGATGGTCAAATTACTGAGTAACATAAAAATCTGTGAAATCAATGAGCATTTCCTAAAATCCAACAGCATGAGGACCCCAAACTTTACTATATAAAGATGCAGCCTCAGAGGACTGCTTCTAAGTCCCAAGTGCCAACACCATGTGCGTCTGGGCTTCTAACACTCAGGTGACACTTCAAAGCGTCATCTTCTTCTTCCCACTAATCTTACTTTAAAACTGCACCCTTTTCTAGAATTTGCATCATCCTTCCCCCAAAGATACCCAGCCCATGGAATTCAGGTAAGGCCTTGACTGGGATTCCTCATGTGAAAGATCTGCTGATGAAAATGGTCCCAAAGCCTGTGTCATTCATAGCCACCAGACCAGGCTTCCTGATCTCATTTAAGTCGCTATGAAATGCTCAGAAGATAAAAGCATTTGCAATACAGACATGATCACCTGAACTTGATTCCAGAATACTCCATGGTGGAAGGAGAGAACCAACTCCCGAAAGTTGTCCTTGACCTCCACATGCATGCATGTACATACTCACGCCAACAATCACACAGTGCATTACACATACATGCACTCATGCACTGGTCATACGCACATACAATAATGAATATTTAAATTTTTAAATTCATACTGGGTGACTTGGCATCTATCATTTTTTTTATATTGATTAGCTTTTCTAGAGTAACAAATCCTAAGGTTCTTCCATTTTTTCAATAGTTTCTCTCTTCTCTTTCTTGTCTGTATGTTTGAAACTGGACTTTCCCATATGCTAAGCTGCCCTCAAGCTTACTGCATAGCTGAAGATGACTCTGAACTCCTAAAGCTTCCCCCTCCAAGTGCCGGGATACAGGCGTGCATCAGCTTTCCTTCCATTCTCGACATGTTATTCACATTAGGATATCAAGTTATATGCATCACATGATTTACAGTACTTCTTCAGGAAAATTCTGGGTTCAAGTTGACTCATTTTTTTTACATGCATATAGAATTTATTGTTTCCCCTCTGTCACATTTATATTCTTAAAAGCCAATAAAAAAATGACTGTTTCTTCTTATCATTACCTTCACAGATAGCAGCTGATGTTAATAATTTTATAATACTCCTCAAAGCCAGGGGCACTGTAGCACACAGCTATATTCTAAGACCTCCAGCAATGGAGGCAGGAGAATCAAGGGTTCAAGGCCAGCCTTGGCTACCTACACAGCCTCAGCTTAGTGAGATCTTGTCTCAAAAATATTTAAATAAGATAACACATACAGAAAGAGAGACAGACAGACAGACAGACAAAGACCAAGGCCAACAAAGGAGCCTGCCATAGAGTAACAGAAAATATATTCTAGTATATAACCAATACCGCCATCTGTTGGAAGCAAACAGAATTGTCTCTTCTGCTTGGTAGTATGGCTTCACCCCCACACCTTAAGCCTACATTTGAACCTGATTAAAGTAAAAGCAATCACTTCTAAAGACATCCAAGACGTCAAGATATCACAACAAACATCAATGTCCTTGGTGTAACTAATTACAAAGGTAGTTAACATCCCTTTGCAAGATTTGTTCTAAAAGAAATATTTATCTTTGCAGGATCTATGCTATGGCTCTTAGAAGTGACATACACACTGGGAAATATGCAGGTTCTTACATACAAGTGAAGTTGTCACATTCGTAAACACAGCATCTTTAAGCTGTACTATATAGATAGTGAAGAATATTGAAAAGATCGCTAGCTAAAGAATCAGCAAGATTCTCGTCTGATCTGCTACTCATTAAGCTTGATCAAAACCTGGCTCCTTTTATTCATGTATAAAATGGAATTATTATGCAATACTCTGCATCTTATGGTTCTGTTGAAAAATATCAAGATACTGTGAAATTATGATGTATGACAGAATATTCTGGGTCCTAATATTCTGCTTAACTCAAAGAAGCTTCTTATATACAGTTACTGTCAACCATCGTCAACTATCTTATTTGGTGTATACTTTTTTCAGACATCTGAATCTCTTCTAAACTTTTCCAGTTTGATACCCTTTCCTCTCTCCCTTTTCTTGAAACAGGGGAGAAGGGTTGTGATGTTACACAAGCTAGGCTTGACTCACGGCTCACTGGTCCTCCTGCCTATTCCTTTTGAGTAGCAGGGGCTACAGATGGAAAGTAGCATGCCTGGTTTGATATCTTAAAAAGAGAGGGGTTTGTTTTGTTTTGTTTTGTTTAAATACAGAAGACAATTAGTGGAATAAAAATAACTTCCTTCACCCTCATACCAATGACCCTCTTCAAGATTCTGAGACTCATTTAAAATTAACACCAAACTTTTAAAATGAATGGCAGATGCCAAACCCCATTAAATGGGAATTTCATAAACTCCTTTCTCTGAACTTGAGATCCTACTCCTCCCGGAGGTAACCCAGTGGTGGAGCATTTGGCTAGCAAGTGGGGACCCTAGCTGGATCCCAGATCCAAAAGAAGAGGGGAAGGGAAAGAGGGAGGGACAGCCAGAGGCAGAACAATCAGGCGAGGGAAGTAAAGATGGACAGATCCCACCTGTGTGCCTTCTTGTGCACAAGGAATTCAAGCCCAATAAAACTGTATTTGCACACACCTTTTCCTTTTGAGCAGTAGGTTGGTTATCAGCTTGCTAAGTGAAATAGGCAAAATGCTAGCTGCATGGTTATTCATTGTCAACTTGATGAGATTTAGAATCACTAGAAGGACACACCTTTCTATGGGAGATGTTTCCAGAATGGTTTAATAGGCAGGAGTCCCTATGGGATGAAAACTAAATGAGACCAGCTGATCACCAGCATCCACTTCTTTGCTTCCTGACTGCGGGTATAAAGTGACCATCCACCTCATGCTTCCCGAAGACGCCCAGCCAGAGCCTCTCTCACCATCAGCCTTACCCACTCTGTTTTTTCTTTCTTTTGGTTTTTCGAGGCAGGGTTTCTCTGTGTAGCCCTGGCTGTCCTGGAGCTCACTTTGTAGACCAGGCTGGCCCTGAACTCAGAAATCCGCCTGCCTCTGCCTCCCGAGTGCTGGGATTAAAGGAGTGCGCCACCACACCCGCCCGGCTGCCTTACCCACTCTGATAGACTGGCTCCTCAAAGATGAAACAAAGTAGCCGCTTTCTGACTTGGCTTTTCTCAGGTATTTGTCACAGAAACAAAAATAAGAAATATCTAAGTGGTGTTAGATTTGTGTTGATGTTAATGGCTCACTGCTGTTGTTGTTTCTATGGAAAACCCCATGCACTTACCGCCTGTGAACTACCCTTCTTGGCTTATAGTGTAGCAGCAGACAGCTGAACACTTTAGGAACAGGGTCAACAGTGTCTTCTGTCCCTTTGAGGTAATCATAAAAATCAGTAGGTAGAGAAGGTTCCCTCTTCCACCTACAGAGACATCTTTCTCTCAGCTGCCTAGTTGACTGCCTCATCTGTTTAGCATTCTCTCATCCTGTTTTTGTTAATAATACAGTTAGGAGTATCATTATGAATCCCAATTATGGATCTAGCAACCCTGAGAACACCTAATGCTAATCCATGTTGGTCTCTGTTGACATTTATTTTCTCCCCACTTTCTTTCTTGTTTGACATCTCCTCCTGCTTAAAAAAATCTCTTTCATCACAATTCCTGTTGCCAGGAAACATAAAAACAAGATGGAGAACAGCATCTAAGAGCATGTAAACTTACCCCCCACACCGCTCCTGTCTTAGAATTTCATTGCTGTGAAGAGACACCATGACCAAGGTAACTCTTACAAAGAAAACATTTATTTGGGGCTGGCTTTCAGTTCAGTCCATTATCATCATGGTGGGAAGCATGGCAGCATCAGGCAGACATGGTGGTGGAGAAAGAGATGAGCGTTCTACATCTTGATCTGAAGGCAGCCAGGCGACTGTAGCCAGGAGGAAAAGTCTCTTCTGCACTGGGTAGAGCTTGAACAAAGACTCAAAGCCCACCCCCACAGGGACACACTTCCTCCAACAAGGCCACACCTCCAGTTAGTGCCACAGGCCAAGTATATTCAAACCACCAGACCACCACGGAGTTACTTACATTCAAGTGAACATTCCTAGACACACTCGCCCAGTATTGCCTACCCAAACTCAAATGTAAGCAAACAGATGCTTCACCAAACGTGAGCAGCACGGACTCTTCTAAACATTTTATCACCCTTTATCATACATATTATTGGGTGCAGCAAACTTAGGCCTCCTGGCTCCCAATCTCATGCTCTTTCTGTCATAAATGCAGTATGCCCCGGTGTGAACGAGAACAGCGGAACAGCTGGACTCTCTGCCACTGGCACCAGTGCCCCTGCTGTACTGAATACCAAGACTGTGTGTATCTAGAGAGTCTAATGCCATGTTTTCATATGAGGTGTGCTGACACTTGCTCTGATGGTTTCAGCTTTATGCCCTCAAGCTTCAGATTACTGAAACTGAGTCAAACTAGACATTCCAAAATATCCCAGATTCAATAATCTACCTCCTGTATGCCCCGATTTATGTCACCCGCCTTTCCCAGATGCCATCTCTCTCCTTGCTGATGGCACCATGGCAAGAACCCATGCTACAGAGCCTGGCCTCCACCCCCATATCTGACCACTCAAGCCCTCCTATTTTATCTTCTTTATTTCTTATATTTGCCACCTACTCTGTGTTCCCATGGCCATGCCTTTGTTACATCTAGCTTGGAATTTTGCTAGCAGTCTCCTATGTGGTCTACCTGTAGCGAAGCTTTCCTTCATCCAATTGACCTGCACATAGCCCCAAAGAGAATAATCTTAGTATCATAAAGCTGTCCTGTCTCTGCCCTGTTAAAACAACCCCCATGTTTCCCTGAGCCTCAGAAGATAAATTTCCAGTTTCTTAATTGGCCATGTGCCCTGTGGGCACTGGCTTCCACCCACCCCTCCAGTCTCGCCTTTTGCCACTTCCTTGTAATTTATGCTCCACCCTCTCTAAACTTCTTGTAACTTTCATGCACAGCACTGTGCTCTCGTGAGTGTGTCTCCAGTGTTGACTTAGTACAGTGAGGTTCAAGCATTTGTTTGTTTTTCTGTCTTCCCTGGTAAAACATGAGCTAAAATACCCAAGGATATCTTAATTTGTCTTTGTATCTCAGCCTAACAAAATATGCAGCATGTGCCTAACACTCAATTAAAATTAAGGAACAAACACAGAAACTTCCTTCTAAAAATCATGGCTTTGAAACCTACTATGTTGCCTTTTAAATTGTTGACTCATTTTTATTTTAAGGGCCATGACGTTTTGCCTGCATGCATGTCTGTGCACCATATGTGTGTGGTGCCCAAAGAGGGCATCAAATCCCCTGAAACAGGAGTAACAGTTGTGAGCTGCCAAGGTGGAGAACAACAGATGCTGGGAATTAAACCCAGGTCCCTGGAAGAGCAACCAGTGTTTTTAACCAGTGAGCCATTTCTCCAGCCCTACTATGTCATTTTTAAAGGATCTAAGAGTGTGATGTTCTCAGGCAATCAGTCAAATGATCCACAGTTGACTGGGCAGCTGGGGACAAGTAGTTTTATTCCATACATATTACTTTTGAAAGACAAAACTGATTAGGACTTTTATAGCAATCTTGCTATGTTCTTAGCAATTGCCGTATTTACCATGCTCTTAAAGACATACCTGTGGCAGCTAGTCTCTATTAATGAATTTTAGCATCTTTATGTGTTACTGTTTGCTAATACAATTTTGCATTTCATACTGTTGCTCATGTGTCTTCAGTTCATACAAATGAACAACAGATGGTTTGAAAGTTCTCATTTTTGATTCAAGAATATTGATTTTTTAAAAAATGGTAATAAAGATACTAGACCTCATAGAACCTTACCAAGCAGTGAATCTCAGCCTCGCACAGGGAGAAAATGAGAATAAGATGATTTCACACCAGTGACGTCAAAGTCCAATCAGCGGCCAAGGAACATATTGGAGATTATATTAGTCAATTATTCCATGTGGCAGTGATTGTATCATAAGCCTGTGTCAGGAAGCAGCTTGAAGCAGTTGGAGGCTTTACATCAGTTTTAAATGGTATTTCAAAGATGGTACAACACAAAATACTCTCCCTATGAACTTTCCGAATTTTTCTAAAACAAGTATAAAATAACACCTTTCAGGATGGAGTTGAATCATTTTTACAGTGAAAGGATTTAAAACAAAACAAAACTGTTGAAACCTTACTCAAAGCTACATTCCTCAGACAAAGCAGATAAAAATTACTTCCAAGAAATTAAGGGAGTGAGCCACACAGTTAAGGACACTATCCTCAGAGGAAAATACAACTGTGGGAGTGCACTGGCAAACTAGCAACATTATTAATGGTCCTGTGTGATAATGCCTGTACATGGCATGGAACATGGGAAATCATGGACTTACAGGCACGTGTATTTCGTTTTTCTCAGGGTGAAATCAAAGGCCTGTAGAGTACTCATTGGAATGGAACACGATTGAGAGAGAAATACTTAAAGACTCTTGGTTCTATTGCCAAAAAACCAAGGGAAAGAAGAAAATTTCCACTTACTCAGCATTCTTTTGCAAACCATAATATAAACTAGAAACCGAGTGTTAGAGTCAGTGCCAAGAGAACAACCAGTGGCAGTGAGCCATGAAGCTACCACACCAAGAGAGGGAGTTTTCCCTTGATCCCTAAATATACACTTCTTCATTCACCCAAATATATGAAACACAATGATATGGCTCCTGCTATTAATGCAAGGTAGTAGAAAAGAGTTTTAAGGGTAAATACAAAAAAAAAAATCATAAGTATCGCCTCTGCATGCTCTACAAAGAGGTAGAGACCATTAGAGTGACTGTGTCCCCAGACTCAGCAAAAGGAAGATTCTCTTTTGATTTCCTTGTCCTTCCTGCTCCACAGGTCTCATCAAGAGTCACACATGGCTTGTCTTGGCAATGGCTACATGGAATATTTTCCCCTTAGCCATCCATGAACCCCACCATCACACACACACACACACACACACACACACACACACACACACACACATCTAAATTAGAAGTGAGACCAACGCATTGCTGTCCTCTTTGGATCATGTTGGGAAGGGACAGAGCCTCTTGATATTCCTAACCCCCTCTTCCAGGACTAAGACATGCCTATGTTAAATATTAAGAATAAACACAGAAATCTTTGTGACTGATCAGCAAGTTTAGGGAGGTATGCTTGCAGGTGCACAGGTGGAACACTTACCATACGTCTAACACAAGTTCAGTATGAATTACCCAAACTTCTCACACTGGTGGAGTTGCCACGTATTTATCACCAACCCCAAGACACTGTAAATTAGGAAGAGGTATTTTCTATTTTTGCAAAGGTAAGAAAAGTAATCCAGTGGATATGGGTTTCTTTCTTAATAATTTAGTGGAAAACTAGAGGTTTCATTTAGAATTTAGTAGCTCTCAGTTATTTACCATTAGCACTTCAAGAATACTCTGTTTTCTAAAAGAAAAAGATCATTTTACTGAGACATGGTTGACACGCACACACAAAGCCATTCATATTTAATTTATACAAGTCAGTGAACCTGGCACTCAAAGCCATTCCCACATCAAATATAAGAGCATCCCCAGCTTCCTCCCATCTCTCATGATCCATGCTTCTCTCAGGTTTTGTTTCATTTATTTTATAATGTTGGAGATAGAGATCAAGACTAAGGAAGCATGCCGCACTGAGATCGACCGAGCGAGCACGCTTCTTATTTCTAAACCTTTTCACTTTTACAAGTTTAGCTCTGCTGGTGAGATGGCTCAGTGGGTAAATGAGCTGAGTCCCATCCCCAGGACCCAAGAAATGGAAGGAAAACAAATGCCCACAAGTTGTCTTCTGATCTCCACATGTACATCATGATACCTGTACATAGACAGACAGATACACACATGCGCACGTGCATGCGTGTGCACATGCACACATACACACACAAGTGACAAACAAAAGTATAAATAAGTATAATTATAAATATAATTAAATATAATAAATAAAAACATAATTAAAAATATAATTAAATTTTTCTAAATGGCCATTGTTTTTTATTTTATTTTTTTAAAGACTTATTTATTTATTATAGGTAAGTACACTATAGCCGTCTTCAGACACACCAGAAGATGGCATCAGATCTTATTATGGGTGGTTTTGAGCCACCATGTGGTTGCTGAGATTTGAACTCAGAACCTTCGTAAGAGTAGTCAGTGCTCTTAACTGCTGAGCCATCTCTCCAGCTCCAGCCATTGTTTCTTAAAGCTCACCTCAATCATGGTATGTTCATTGACAAAGTGCCCTGAGCATTGTGTGGTTGCTAAACATCTGAGAAACATCAAGGCACAGAAATAAACACTGTCAAGCACCCTCATAGATGAAGGGTAAGGGGGGACGGGATGGGGGGGTTGCAGAGCGGAAACAAGGAAAGGGGATAACATTTGAAATGTAAATAAATAAAATATCCAACTTTTAAAAAATGATAACACACACAGAAACATTGTCTAGAATATTCTGTGTGATATTTAGGAGATTTTTTTTTTCCTCTTCTGAACATAAAGTCCTAAAACACTCCCTATTAAGTACTCTTCCTTTCTTCTCACTCGACCAGAGAATTAATAATCTATAGTTATTTGTAATGGTAAAATCTAGAAGACATAATTTAAAATGGCCAAAGGAAAGTAGAGTCTGTGACGGCTATAAGACTCCTATAATGAGCCTTCGTTCTAACCATGCTTACTGGATCTAGTTAGAGAAAAACCTACTCAATGGAACGGCCTCCAATAAGGCAACAGATCTATAGCTGGACATAATCCCAGACCAATATCTCTGGCTGAGAGGAGAAAAAGAGGCCAAGCATTCCTGTGGAGGCAGACACCAGGTTGTGCCCACAGAGCCTCCTGTCCAGGTGGGCAAAGGCCTCTGAACTCACATCCTTCAAACAAAGGAGTCTCACTAACTTGTCAGCTCCTGCCTTCACCAACTTTGGGTGTGGTCTTCCCTCACAGTAAACAGTGTAAACGATGACGTCACTGTGTTAAACACTGCCTGGGGCAGCCAAACTTTTATTATGCCTCAGTGTCCTGAACTTCCAACAAAGAAAGCACAGAAGACTCAGGAATCTCTCCATATCAAGAATGTCTAACTCCAACCACACTATCATACACTATAATTACACACACCTAGTAATAGTGCATATATATATAGATAGACACATATATGTAATATTCCACCTAATAGCTTCTGAAAGGTACATTTGACCCTGTGTCAGAAAAACAACAGATTAAAAGAATGAAGGTTAATCTATTCCATAAACCTAACTCCAGAGGTTGAGGAAGTTACCCAAAGACATTCTTAAGGAAGGGCCAAGACCTGTAACATCATAGTCTACCCATCCTTCACATAACTGCAAGACAAACCGCCCATCCTTTAGGACCCAACTTCCAGGCAGGAAAGTTGAAGATGAAAGGCAGCTCTCAGCTTAGTCCTCCCCTCCTACCTTACAGTGCTTCAGAACTTTACCCAGTGGCACCCACATTTACATTCACTGTTCAAAACACAGCTGATACTGCTATTCCATCTGAAAAGGAGTGTGGGAGATATTTTCATCTGGGCACTTGGTTGATAAAGACAGAAGCAGGATCCTTTAGGAAAGAAATAAGAAGATGAATACCTCCTAGCCTGTCATACTAAGAACAGCATTTCCAATTTTGCATAAGTACTAGGAATCAAAACCCTACGGACCCAAACCTCAGACTGTCTGCTTACGTCAGCAGTTGTTTTGCTTCCAAGAAATTGCTTTACGCCCCCCCCCCATCCTTTACCCCTGTGTTATCCTTCTTGCTGTGATAAAATGCCCTGACAATGACGAACGGTAACTTAAGAGAGGAAGCATTTGTCTGGGCTCAGAGTTCAAGGGTATAATCCTACATGGCAAGGAAGTTGCTGTAGGTCACATTGCAATCACAGTCGGAAGGGAAAAAGCAATAAATAATGCCTTGCTCAACTCGGCTTCTGCTTTTTAAAATGTCCAGGACCCAAACTCAAGGGTTGGTGTCCCCCACCTCAATGAACTTAATCTGCATAACCCCTCACGGCATGCTCAGAGACATCCTAGAGAGCCCCGATCCCGTCAAGTCAACAACAGTAACTATCTCAACAATCAACCCTATTCTTTACCAGTGACTCAGACGACCTCTCTTCCCCTAACCGGATTGACCAGACAGTCTGAACCGCCATGGAGCTGAAATCAGAGGTAACTCACTGGGGGCTTCCTTTGGGAAAACAAAGCACTACCCTTTTCCTGAAAACTTCCACAGTAAGAATGCTGTCAGTGCTCTTTTCCAAAGCCAAAATGCATATCAGGTTAAGAAAGGATTAAAAAACAGAATTGGAATTCAAAATCTATAGGAACCCAGGCCCACCTCCATGATCCAGGGCAGCTACTTGCCACACATTAATTAATTGAATCATTTGTGTGCCTCCCAAGTAAATTAGAGACAAATCTTCCAATTAATTAAGTGTGGCACATTTATCACAGGACTTGATAATTACAGCACACCTGCCCTCACAGGCTCTGAGGGCAGTCCCCTGGCTTAGATTAATTCAGCCACACAGGGGCCCTCTCTTTTAATATGAGATGGTTCACCGTTGTAGAACAAGATGCAGACAAGAAAACATTGTCTCAGGTTGAGTGACAGTTCTTAGCAAATTCCCTGCTAGGAGAACACAACCCCATACATGTCTTCAGAAGTGGGAATGTTAGGTTTTGTCTGGGGGCCAAGAACTGTGGGGCTCGGCAGAGAATTTAGCAATTCTTCCCTCCCTTTGGGACGGCAGGTCAATGAGAAGAGGATCCTTAGATCAGGGGGACTCCCTCCAGCCTGACGTGTGTGCTATTGGACAGCATCTACTATCCCATCTTGACTTTCACCGCTGCAGAAATGACAAACACTGAACCCAGACAAGGTCGCTATGTTGTTTTCCCCTCAACGGTGCACCAAGGCCAGCTCAAGAAACCACACTTGGCGCACAAACACAAGAAAGGAGTCACAGGGACAGAAAATGTTTATTTATCCTGATCATTTTGTCCATTCTTATGCAAATGCCAAGTCTCTTAAAATAGTACTAAGAGAATTAAACTTTAACAACTGAAAACAGTTACTTCTAATTTCATCCATACTGACAAATAGACCAAGCCTGCTATCTGCTAAATGTCTCCTCATGGAGATGCTTGGGGAAAGTTTTGTCCTTGCTGCCCCCTAAGATTGTATGGCCACTCGAATTTCAGTAGAAAAGTTGGGCTACAGTGAACCCTCCCAGGCTGTCCCAATGGAACATACTTGTGACCCTGGAGAACTATAAAGAATTCCTAAAACTTTAAGTCTACACCAGTGGTCCTCGAACCCTACGATGCCCATGAATCGCCTGTGAAACTTGAGATGCACTTTGGAGAGCTTCATAGGTGATCACAGATACAAGTAATTTATATTGAATAATCAGAGGATTCACAGGCAATTTCTGAGTAACTGAAAGGGGGTCCTTGTTCCAGAAAAAAAGGGCCTTCATTTTCTTCATTCAGTTAAGCATAGAACAGTCTCAATTTAGATTCCAAACCACCCTTCTGGGTGTGTGCGTCCATTCTAGCAAGGATTAAGGTGGCCTAGCCGTGAAGGGGCTCCCTCCAAACACAGGGAGGTAGCTGCCGTGTGGGCCAGCTGTGTGAGACAATGGCGCTAAGGTTTCAGCAGTATTCGATATTGTGAGCAGATGAATCCTTCATTCCACAAATGAAAACTGGCAGGGGAAATGGCTCCTGCAAGCCCTGGGACCTATACCAAGCCCATGCAGCATGCAGCAGTTGAGTTCTTCTTGTTGGTTCTTTATATTTACTTATTTTATTTTGTCTGGGTGTGTGGGTACGCCATGTCATGCACGTGAAGGCCAGAGGACAACCTGTAGGGATCGGATCTCCCCTCCCACCATGAGAGACTGCATTAAGACTGTCAAGCTTGGCAGCAAGCACCTCACCAGCGCCCCACCCCGCCCCGCCCCAAACACTATGCCCCTTTCTTCCTGCACTTGCTTCTCTAAAGTTTCTGAATTTACTGTAAATACACCTTCCTAGAGGAAACTTCACCCGAAATCACACCTTAGTAAACCTGACGCAGTCACCATCACAACCTTACTACATATGTATACCCATAACCTTACTACAAGGAAGTATGGCCAAAGACAGCAGAACATGTGCCCCCAAACATGCTTCCCTTACTTAACAAATATTTTGACCTGAAGATAGTTGAAGCAGAGCAATAAAAGCTCTTTGCCCTCCACCAGCATAAAGTCAGGACATAAAGTTGTTTTCCTTCCTGTCTCCTTAGAAGGCTGGCTTGCCTTCCATGGGTGACTGTAGACGCTACTCAACCTGGAGAGAACACCAAAGGAATTCACATAGCAAACTTTGCTCGCTAGCTTTTATATACAGTGAGTTTCCTAAATATAGCCATTTACCAAATAACACTGGTCTCTGACAGAGAACGGTGGTCCTGTGAGAAGTCCTGCTACCTAGTGTCATGGCTTGAATATAAAGTGTTCCTTGGAAACACAAATGTATTAAAGGTTTGGTCACCAGCTAGTAATCCTATTTTAGGGAATTCTAGAAATTTTAAGAGGTGGGGGAGGGAGCTAGTTGAAAGAAGGGGGACACTAGGGACATGAGCCAGTGGGCTGTATATTGTCTTGGAAGGCTCTCTCTTTCTCTGTCTGCTTTCTTCCCACCATTCCCTGCCACATGTCCCCACTGTCATGATAGTTTGCCTCATCATGAGCCTAAAAACAACAGAGCCAAGAACTTTGGGTTGAAAACCACGGAAACTGGCATCAAAAAAAGATAACTCTTCACTGTTGATTGGTTTTTTTTTCTCAAGTGTTTGCCACAGTAACAGAAAGACAAACAATAAAAAAAAAAAAAAAAAAAAANAAAAAAAAAAAAAAAAAAAAAAGACGACAAACTCTCACACATAAGGCTAAGAGAACATCTCAGAAGCAGAGGCAGAAAGAACACAAGAGCTGGAGGGTGGAAGAGTGTCTTCTGGGTGCAGCACGTTGATTGCACTCGTAAGTTCACAGCAGCTGTGGTTGCCGCATGAGATCAAAGCAGCCAAAACTCTGGCGTAGGTAGGGGTGAGTGCTCGCACAAGCTCCATTCTTGACTGAAGATAACAGTTGTGTCAGGGGAGAGGAGGCCATTCGTCCTTGCGGTGTGGCCACTGGTAAGTTCCCCATGTTCCAGTGGATGTTCCCCACAACCATGTGCACAGAGACACCATGAACTGGACTTAATAATAGGTTCTCACACAAAAAGAAGGTATCAAGTTGGCAAGGGGAAGATGCTGGGGATATGGGAGAGCTGGAGGGAAATAGGAGTGCATGTGACTGTATTTCATAGTATACATATATGATATTCTTAAAGAATAAAGAATTCTCATGAAAAAGTGGCCAACACATGTAATAGTGTCTCTGCACCTCTTCTTCTAGGTACATCTAGATGTACAAAAACTTACTGTACTATAACTTCCCACTGTATTCAGTGTAATAACCCATTGTACAGGTGTGTTCAACGAGCTATAGTTCTATTGTCTCATCGAGGTGTGTAGTAGGTTCTACCATCTGGGTGGTGTTCACACAATGACAGAATCGTACCACTTCTCAGATCATAACCCAGTGTGAAGTGTGCAGGACCAGATCTGCCTTCCCAGACTGTATGTCCCTAGAAATGCAAGGCTCTTTTCTTTGGTCTTTTAGTCTCTCTAAAACTGTATTGTTCTTTGTTAAAGACATCCTAGAAGTCAGAGCACTCTTTGAGACCCACTCATTTCTTGGAGTTTTGCCTGTGTTGTAAGGTTTGGATGTCTCCTTCAAAGGCCATGCTGAAGCTCAGCTGCCACTGAGCCCATGATGAACAACGACATCTGTAAGAGGTGATTATCACATGAGGGCTTCACTCAAATGATGTCCTAATGACATTGTCACAGCAGAATGTTTTTGTGACAAAAACTGAGCTCTCTCAACACCAGCATACTCTCTTGCTCTTATTCTTTTGACGAATGAAGTCTTCCACCGTATTATGGTATAGGAAGAAGCCCCATCAGATGTGGGCACCACAATACTAGACCTCTTAGCTTTTAGAACCATAAGATAGGCTCACTGCTTTATGAATTCCCTCATCTATTATAGCACAAGATGGACATACCTGTTAATAGGGATCTATTTATTCTTCTCTTACTTGTCTGTTTTACCAGACAAGAGGCTCAGTTGAGAACTGAGACTCATTAAAGGAAGAAAACATCTTTCCTCTCTGTCTGAGTTGTCCTTCTCTCTAATGTTCTGCCTTCAGGAGCCTCATTAAACCCTGTCCTGACCTTCTTGAACGTGTGTGCTTCCTGATCCTAGACTTCATTTTGGTTTCCACAAGCCTGTCCACTCTTACAGGAACTTTAAATGAAACGTGGAATGGCTTGGAACCCCCAATCACTTCTCGATTATTAGGTGCCTGGGATCCACAGCAAGAACACAGTCTGCTCTTTAACTCCGTCACAGTGGCACATGACCCATATTCCTAACATTGTAAGGTTCGGGGCTCTGCAATTCCAAGGACAATTGAAACAACAGTTCTCCCTCCCTTGATGACCCCTGCTTCACACCCAGGAACAGGACAACAACCCTACACAGTTTTCCTCATTTAACAAAGTGTTATAGGAACTTAACTCAGGTTTCATTGTTTAGTAAAGTATTACAGAAGGAACTGGAGAGGCAGGATCAGTAGTTAGGAGAATTTGCTGCTCTTCCAGGGGATGAGAGTTCCCCTCACACCAGGAAGCTTGCACTGTCTGGAACCCCAGGTCCAGGGGATCCTCTTCTGGTTTCCATGGGTACCCACACATGAGTAGCACCCCCTCTCTCCCTTCATCCATTCGTACCTCCACTCATACATGTATGAGAAAATAAATATGAAAATAAGTATTTTAAGAATAAATAAAAAGATTATGGGACCCTGACTCAAGCAGTTCACAAATATTGGGATAGTAAGGCACCAACCAGCTGGAATTAGAACATTCTGGGTGCCTCACAGGGGCACACAAATGTCATGAATTCAGGATTTATTTTTCTGGTCCATACCTAAATTGCCAGTATCTAAAGCCATCCTTGACATATAGTTGATGCTTAATAAATATTTGTAAAAAGAAATAAACTAATGGCAACCTCATAGGGAGCTACTTTGATTCAATCTTCCATCCGTCTGTGGAAAGCAGTCCTATAAGAGGAACATTCTCCTCCTCCCCTCTGCCCGGCTCCACTCCAGTGAAGTCCCATTGGTAGCTTGGTGCTGGCCATGGAGGGAGCATCTGCACTGTGAAAATCACAAGCACAGTCACAATAACTGGGGCTTGTTGCTTAGAGCCAAAGTAATAAATATTAACAACACACCAGCTCCCTTAAGATTCTACAAACACAAAGTCAAGAAAGAATTGAGCTCAGGTTCTGGCACTTCTAAAAGATAGTACAGTATCTGGTAAGATATTTTGTTGAAATATTAAAATCTCACCAATTTTTCTGGTCCTGGTACTTTGCAGTTCTCTGTAGAGAAGGTTTCACTGAAGTTACAGTTAACGCCACTTAAGTCACCAAAGGCAAAAGCATGACCACAGAGGTGAATGGAAAACCAAGGAGGCAAGCTCTGGGCTCGGCCTACTGAGAGCCCATGGAGATGCTGAGTGGTCTGTGTGACCTGAGCAGTGTGGTATTTTACTGTGTTATACTTCCAATTTATTTTCCAGCATATTTATAACTTCTACTATGTGCTTGGCATTGGATCTTTTGCTTACAGAGTCTACATATGAGAGAACTGTTCAGTATTTTCTGACAAGAGAAATAGCTGACTTCTACCTACCCTCCTGCTGCCAAACCCCAAAAACATGAATCCATTTGTCATCTATGTCTTCACTCCAGTCTTGGAAGAAAGATGAACTAGAACTCAGACCTTGGATGAGCTGGGTTTGACTAGATTTCCAAAAGAGCACGGACCTAACTTGGCCCTGGTGTGTGTCTTTTCAAGTTTAAGCAGCCACCTTGCCTTTGACCTTACCCTTTTTGAAGAGGTAGAAGACTAAATTAGAAAGGTTTCTTAAGGAGTGTAGCTCAGTGGACAGAACCTGCTCAGCACGCACAAGGTCCCGCAGATGACCCCACCTTCCTCCACTTCCCCACCAAGAGAATCCTTGTAAACCTTTTTCCTGCTTCCAGATTGGTTACATTTATGTTTTTAGATGTTATGTCAAATTATTTTTCAGATACTAAACTCAGTGTTGACTTGTAGAGTAACTGATATGCTGGGAGCATTTAAGGACCAGACCAACACAGAGCAAGGCATGATGCACACACTGTTAAAACAAGCACGCAGGAGGCAGATGCAGGGGGAGGGGCAGGTTAGAGAAGACAGTTTCTTACAATAAGAAATTATCTTGGTTACCCTGCTTTGAACACTGTGTGTGTGTGTGTGTGTGTGTGTGTGTGTGTGTGTGTGTATCAGAACATCACATGGCATCCTATAAATATGTACAGATTTCAGTACTCATTATATATAATGACTTGAAAATTTTACCATCAGGGAATGCAAAGCAGGGAATTATACTATATACAGTAGGCAATGGGAAGCCAACAATTAAGTCAGTGACTTGATAACTACAAGTTAAAGACAATAGGAGAAGCAAGGCGAGTTGATATGCCCTGTGCGCCCAGCCTTGGGAAGTAGAGGCAAGAGGATCAGGAGTTCAAGGTCATCCTTCACTACATTGCAAGCTTGAGGTCAGCTTGGACAACATAACACACACACACACACACACACACACACACACACACACACACTAGTCCACAAAAGAAGAGAGGAAAGGAGAGGGGATAGAAAAGGAGAGGAGAGGAGAGAAAGAGGGAGAGGGAGAGGGAGAGGGAGAGGGAGAGGGAGGGGAGGGGAGACAAGACGAGATGAGACGAGACGAGACGAGAAAAGGAGAAATGACATCATTAATTTCTACGTGAACTTAGTGAGTTCACCATTGAAGAGATCCAGCTGTCCCTCAAAAAGTTTATGTTCAAGTCCTAAATCTTCTTCTATCTAACCCCTCCCACCTGAGCTGTAAACACAATCATACTTAAAGGTAAAGTCTTTACAGATGTCGTTAAGTTAATGTAAGATTACAGTAAAATGAGGTGATCCCTGTTCTATTATTTTCTGGTTTATTTACTAAATAAATATGGTTTATTAAGTGTGTGTGTGTGTGTGTGTGTGTGTGTGTGTGTGTGTGTGTGTGATGCACATGTGTCCTTATAACAAGGAACACATGTAGGAGACATCTTGGGAAGGATGACATGTGACCACAGAAGCAGAGAATGTAGGGACGCATCTAAAGTCCAGGAAAACCAAGGATGATTGAAGCCACCATACACCATGAGAAAGGCACAAGGCAGGGTACTCTTCCTCAGAGCTCTCAGAAGAGCCAGCCCTGCTCACACACTGATTTCAGAGTTCTAGCCTCCCAAAACTGAGAGAACAAATGTCAGATGTTTTAGATCATTTGGCATGGGACAGTTTGGTGCTATAAGCCTAGAAAATGAATGTCATCCTGCTATGCACAGTAGAATGTTGGAAATGGAAAAAAATAATATGAGAAATTTCACCTTATTTATCTATTTATTTGTTCATTTATTAAATGTATATGTGTGTGATCTGCATGTGGCACAGTCAGGGACAAAAGGAGGGTGGTCGGTTGTCTATTAATGCCTATTTAGTGTTTGTTTAACCACTGAGATGGGGTCTCACCAGGTATTCCTGGCTAGCCTTAACTCACTATGTAGACTAGGCTGGTCCTGCACAGGAGACCTCTTTGCCTCCGAGTTCTAGGATGAAAGGCGTCCACCACTTTGTCTGGCTGCCATACTTGACTTTGGGGAACAGGGTCTCTCACTGATCCCAAAGCTCGCTGTCCCTGCTAGACTGCCTAGCTGACTTCTGGGGGGTCAGCCACCTCTGCCCTCCAACACTGAAGTTACACAGGCCAGGCACACAGGCCATGCACACAGGCCATGCACACAGGGCCGTGCACAGCTTTCACACAGGTAGTGGAGATTCAAACTCAGGTCCTCATGCTTGCATGGCTTACCCACTGAGCCATCTCCCCAGCTCCTGATTTATCTATTACAATTTTTTTAAAAAAGCATTATTTTTAAAAAGTAGATGCTGAGCCAAGGATAAAATGCCAGCAAGTGGCAGAGCCAGGATTTAACCCTAAAGCTTCCTGACTCCCGAACCCTTTAGCCACCACCCACAATGGTCTTGTGTAAAAGTCTAATTTTGTCCCAGGAACATTATCCTCAAAAGAATTGCTCTGGCATGGCTGAGTGCTTTTTCACAAAACAAACTGTTATGACTAGGAACTTCCACAATTCAAACTATGACTTCCGGCCAAGGCCATGGTTCTTCGGGATTCTCGTACAACCTGCTGGAGGCTGAGCTCAGTTTAAACTAAAGCCTTAGGCTGAAGGGTGGCAGAGACCCAGAAACCGACTGGCCAGGACATCAGTCACAAGCAAAGAGGCCTGAGTTCCCACTCCAGGCATTTCAGCTAGAACATAATTCAGCAGCAGCCACGTGTCCCAGGGGAAAGGATATTAGATCAATACTCGTGGCATCCTAATGAAACTGCCAATTCCCTTCACATGGCTTTCTAAGCGACACAGAAATCTAGGTCACCATGAGGCACAGCAGGCCCAAAACCTCATTATAAAACTTGGTGCTCCCTTCCCTTAATTGTAAATATTTCACTCTATATACACTCATTTAGTGCCTATTGTGTTCAGGGGATTAAGACCTGTCCCTAGTGCTTCCACAAAAGGCCACTAACAAAGGCACAAACAGTTAAGTGTGATAGCCCTCCGGTCTCCTCTCACCAACGGCTCCTCTGGTCAGCAAGGGCCACAGCACCTGTCAACAGCAAATGGCATTTGTTGCCTCAGGGGCCAGGACCACAGCTATGGAAAATATTTTCAAGTTTTATCAAAAATGTTCCTTTGGCCACAGCCTAGTTTCTCTGGGTCTTAATTTATTTCAGCTTCCTGTGCCTCTGAGCTGCATCATGAACGGTCAGCTAATCATTCACCAGCTTCAACATCTGCACCCATGCAGGCAGCTGTCAGCTTGCTTCCTCTAGTCTCCATTTCTGATCAGAAAAAAACAAATTAATTCGGCAATGTCTGTGACCACTCTGAAGGCCAACAAAGCTGTGAAGGGCAGCCAGTGCAAGATGACACTGAAGTTCCAAACTTACCACTCCTGGTTATTTCTACAGACACCATGAGTGTATTCACCTCTGACGAAATGTTATTAATCCATTTCCATGGAGATAACAAATGTTGTGTAGATAAGCGAGAATAATTCGCGCACTGATAAACTAATTTTACATTGTTCTTCTCTCTCTTCAATCACAGAGAGATGGCTAAGCCTTCCTTTGTTTAAAATAAGACTGATGGTCATTTTATAGAGTGACTCAGTACCCTTAAACTTTTCAGTGAGAAGCTGAGATAGAACATCTTCCATCATAACCCACTGTTAGAGCTGCAGCCTAGGAAGGGAACACACAAGAACCCCTTTCGGTTATTCTTGAATTATGCAAGAAATAAATCCAAGCTGGAGACAGACACTCACTGCTAGTACTACAAACCAGGGGCCACGCGCTTCAGATGAGAGCCTGCAGGGAACACTTTAGAGCCGAACTGGAATCTTCTACCCCCCTACCCTCAAGGGCTCATGGGCACCTCACAATACAAAAAGCGTTTACTCCACCTTCGCCAGTCTCCCACAGTCTTCCCAGTCCTAAAACTCTTCAAAAGCCCACTGTTCAAAGTCTCTTTTGAGACTTGAGGCAAACTCTTAGCTGTAGGAATGAAAGAGTGAGAGGAATACACAGAGAATGAGAGGGGTTAGTCAAATGACTAAGGTTAAAAAAAAAAAAAAAAAAAAAGAGGCGATTATGGACCGAGGAGGGACAAGAGATGCTAAGTCACGGCAGCAAGAAGGGCGACCACACTGCTGCGTGGTAAGAATGAAATAGAGTGTGGAGCTCCTGCAGTGTAAGGAGCAGGCTAGAGGGAAGTGGGAGTCCCATTAGGGATGTCATTATACAGAGCTACAGAGGGTGGAGGAGCCCGGGAAAGCTTTTAAAGAGAAGAGTGACATGATCAGACTGGTGGATTGAAGAGGGATCAGAAAAGGATGAAACAAGGACAAAGAATAGGGGTGTTCTTCCCAGGGCATGAATGGAAGAAAGGAGAAAGGCACCATAGAGACAGAGCTGGGGTCAAGCAAGCAGGGAGAGCAAGCAGCCCTGAAGAGGAGTCAAAAGGCAAAGGTCTGCTCAGTTATATATACACGGAAGAGCACTGGATCTGGGGAGACTGATCGCCGGGTAAAGCGTTTATTGCACAAATGGGAGGACCAATCAGTATTCAGATCCTCAGCAACCACATAAGGCCAGGCAGGCATGGTGGGTGGAGGTGGAGACAGGGGAATCTCAGGCCTAGCTGGCTAGCTAGACTAGTCAAATAGGTGAGCTCTAGGTTCACCAAAGGGACCCCCACTTATAAATAAAGTGCAGACTGGTTGAAGGAGACACACCTGGTATCAACTCTGACCTTCAACTCGAATTTAGACTTTTATCTGGAACGTCAAGTCTTCTAGCCTCTAGACTCTCAGAGCTCATCGACTGAACACCATCGGTGTCAACACTGCCTAAACATTTGCTGGAAGTGAAGCACCCCAGACTTCCCAAGTCAGAATCTTCACTTTACACACTGAAATGTGAGAACGATTGCACACCAACTCCTGGAGAGCTTCAAGGAATCATGGGAAGCACACACAAACAGACCAGCAAAAGGCTAAAGACAGTGAAAGGTGGAAGAAGGAAGAGCAATTGACCGGCCTGAGAGTCGTATCAGGGTTTGGCAGGAAGGCACACACTGCACACGCGCACCACCTGACATTCAGTGACATTCAGTGATGTCTCTGACAAAATGTATGGGAATACTTTTGTAAACAAGATAAACCAATGTGAGCTGGATGACAGTAATACTCTGTGTGTTCATAATTAGTTTCACAATTATTCCCAAAAGATTATGACTGATTAATTAAAATCAACCCGGAGAAGCAATCTTGCTCCCTCACCACTAACCCTGCTTAAACTAATCATTTAAATGAAGATATAAAAGACATAGCGAAGTTCACTGGGAGCAATATTGTCGCATAGCATAATTAGATCCTCCCTTATCCACCCCCAAACTAATAGGTTGTTAAAGGAATTAAAATACCGTGACTATCTGGGCATGGTGGCACAGGCCTTTAATCCCAGCATTAGGCAGGCAGAGGCAGGTGGATCTCTGTGAGTTGGAGGCGAGCCTGGTCTACAGAGTGAGTTCCAGGCCAGCCTGGTCTACAGAATGAGTTCCAGGACAGCCAGAGCTATACAGAGAAACCTTATCCAAAAGCAAGAAGTTGTGATTAAATTTCGGTTAAGAAATGATTAAAGTGCTAATCTGACCTCCTAAATCAAATAAAGACAAGGCCAATGAAAGAGAAGCAAAACAACAGCACGTGAAATAAAGACTCAGTAAGCAGTTAACTCAGTGGGTCCATGAGTTCCCATCAGCACAAGTCAACAGGATTACGTGGAATTCAGTGAAGCCAAGTTTCCCACAACCTAATGTCACAAGACTCATGTTGAGATGGGAAGTGGGCAGAAGAGATTTAAACCAGCTTTTGTGCGCACAGCCTGAGGTGATGCACAAAGGTCCCAGAGTCCAAATTAAAGATGTCTAATCCCAACAATAAAAAAAGCCTAACAAACAAGGCAAATCACAGAGAAATGTACTTTCAATGCTGCCCACCTGCTCCCTGGTCGCCTATGTTCTAACAACAGATTTGCAGGCTAAATCTGTCACAATTCTCCCCAAAGCCAAATAGCCCTTAATTGCTCTTTCTGATCACCCACATGCCCTCTCCAATCTCTTCTGTGCCCAGCTGAAAACAATTTTTGACCACAGCCCCACAATTTTTGACCACAGAAGATGGTAGAAGTAAATTTGATTGAAATGGTTCAAGGGGAGAAGAATCCAGAACGCACGTGACCAGACTCCATGGGGTGGTGTTTGGGTTAATTGAAGTTTTGTGAATCGTAAAAAATTCTACCCAGAACAAGTGAAGAGGGATTCATGTTTTTCCAGAAAATATAGGGCACAACAGGAAGTCCCACCGTGTTTCTGACAGCCCAGTAGCCCCTCTGGTCATCTATGCTGAGATATGAGGCTTCGAGGACACCCAAAGTAATGAAAAGATAGTGATGTCATCCAACACAATATCTATAAAATGATTCATCATAAAAAACAAACGTCAGAACTCCCTTCCTGCCTTTTGAATAAGTAACTTAATGACTATTTACGGGGTGGGAATCATCACAGAGATAGTTAGCAGGAATGGGGTTTGGAGTTTCAGTGATCTCATCCATCAAGTTTCAAAGGGGTCCTGCCCAGTCATATTAGAGTCTCTCTGTTTTTCTTATATTCTCCTCAGCTTTCAGGTAACGCTGCTCATTAGAGTACAGGTAGAGGAAGTAGAACACTCCGTCAGTACACAGCAAGTAGAACACTCAGTCAGTACATCACCATGTCATCCCAGCACTGGGAAGGCAGAGACAGGCAGGTCTCTGAGTTCCTTGGCCAACCCCAGGTACCAGTGAAGAGTTCTGTTTAAAAAAAATGGGTAGATGGCGCCAAAGGAGTGACCTCTAGTGTATGTGCACACAAATAATAAAAGTAAAGTTGTAGCAAAACTGGTACCAGTTACTCCAGACTAACTTCTTATCCCTCCCCTTCCCAATTTTACCTTCACAAGAAAAAGTTGACTACAGACAAGTCTACTCCCCAAAGAGGATGGAGGTCTCCTAATGACCTCTGTCCATTACATAACCAACTTTCTCTCTTCCAGTCTCTGGACGTTTGCCCTCATTGTTTGACTCCCAGGGCTATATGCTGGGGGTGGGGTATGATGCTGGTATCCACTTGCCACCTCTATAGACTCTGAGGAATTGTTCAGGTATCCTTCAGTCAATGTGAAGCACCTGCTTAAAAATCACCCAGTGTCTCCAGCAAAGCAACAGATTCTGGGAGACCAAAACAACTACAATAGAATTTCTGTTAGGAAAACTCAGGAACCTGTTTTGTTTTGTTTTTTATTTGTTTGTTGGTTGGTTGGTTGGTCGGTTGGTTAGAATTTACTAATAGGTCTTCTTTCTTTCTTTCTTTCTTTCTTTCTTTCTTTCTTTCTTTCTTTCAACATTTATTTATGTGTTTTATGTATGTTAGCATACTGTAGCTGTCTGCAGACACACCAGAAGAGGGTATCAGATCCCATTACAGATGGTTGTGAGCCACAATATAGTTGCTGGGAATTGAACTCGGGACCTCTGGAAGAGCAGTCAGTGCTCTCAACCACTGAGCCGTATCGACAGCCCAGAAACATGCATTTTTAAATAGGCGTTTTTTAATCTTCTTCTTCTTCTTTTTTTTTTTTTTTTTTTTTTTTTTTTTTGAGACACAGTCTCATGTATCCCAGCCTAGCCTTCAACTCTCAATGTAACATGGGATGACTTTGACCCTCTGAACCCCCAACCTCCACCTCCTAATTTCTGATGTTATAGGAGTACCACACTCACTTTATATAGGGATACAACCCAGGGCTTCCTAAGTCCAGGAATCTTAAGCTTTGGTGAAAATCACAAAGAAACAACTTTACCTGGTATCCATCTGGCTCAGCAACAGGACCAGGCCAGACTTCACCCCTCCTCCTAACTGTGATCCTTGCCTGCTAGAGCCCATTGATTTGTTACTAACAGGAAAAAATGACTGGATGCTCTTCAGAGCTAAGTCCTATCCAATCTTAACAAGGGCAACATCTCACAGAGAAACAGATAGTTAGCCCTCCAGTCCCTTGCCCTCCCTTTCACACAGGCCAAAGGCTTCATTTTCAGACTGATCATTGGTAGATTCATTGCCACTAATGATCTACAGTCTTGGGAGCAAGCCACAGAAACAACAGGACACACATAAAAGATGCTATTCTCGTCAATCGATGAGAGGGGTTAGGAACTGAAATTTGATTATTTTGTCTCTGTGTGAGTCCCTATCGAACTCTGTGTTCCTGGAAATTAAATTCACACTCACATAGACTTTGGAGAGTTATTCTTTCCTTTCCACTTAGCAACTGCAAAAAGTGTCTCTTGTCCTAAGAAACTGCACAGTAGGTCCCAACAAAATGTAGCTGTAATTAAAGGTGCAAATGAGTACACACAAGGATACCGGGAAAAACCAGGGAGTCAGTAGCACTTACATTTAGAGCACACAAGGCAGAGATGACCTCAAATATCCTGGCTCAGAAAATACAAAGTCATTCTTAGTACAAGGCACTCTCCAATTACTTTATCCAGAAAAAAGTAATAAATTATCTGAACTTTGGAGAAGGCAATATAACCTGAAATTATCTGTTGATGATATATTAGGTCCACTAGAGGTCACCTCACAGGATCAGTAAGAACTGGGGGAGAGATCATCCTTCTTTATCCCTGACTGTGTGAGTTGGGAACTGTAGGCTTTGTTAAGGGCTCTGAAAAGTATCTCATCATTTGTATCATGGAGTTTGTGAATGGAAGCCACACAAACAGGGAGGAGAGAAAAAAATGCCACAGAAAGATCAGACCAGTCACCTCTGGGTTGCTGTAAAATACACAAGGGCCATGCCATCTGTGAAGTTTTTAAAAAGGGTAGTTAGTATCTCGGCTCCAGAACTTGAAGCAATGGCAGCAAACCCTAGAAACTTCAAGGTGTTTGGTGATTGTTTGTTTGTTTGCCTCTCAAGTTTTAAGTAGGTATACAATCTTTTTATAAATTAGCATAGTGCTGTGTGACTGGGAAGAGAAAATGTGACCAAGGCACCAGATAGAACGGAGCAGTGTACAATGAGGTGTCAGAGCCTTAGCCGGAAAGGTGGCTCAGTGCTTAGCAATACTTGATCTTGCAGAGGACCAGCATTCAGTATCCAGAACCCACATTAGCTGACTCATAACCAGCTGTAACTCCAGCTCCAGCAGATCGGATGCCCTTTTCTGTCTTCCATGAGCACCCATATACTCATACACAGGCATATACCCACACACAGGTGCACACAACCATATACCCACACACAAGTGCACACAAGCATATTCCCACACACAGGTGCACACATGCACTCACATAATTCAAAATATATCTTTGGGAGGAAATGTGCAGACTTCAGGGCTGGAGAGATGACTCAGAGGCGATGGATACTTGCTGCACAAACACGAGGTCTTGCATTCGGATTCCCCAGACCCATGTAATACACCATGCACATCTATAACCCCAGTAGTGATGAGGGTGGCTGGCGAGTTAGCTGGGGTTAATGGCACTCCCAGGTGGAGAGCACAAAGGAGGCATCACTGCCACCAAGGAAACCTGGAGACAATGGACCACTTACAGCAGCATCAGTGAGAAGCCTTTCTCTGCCATCTATACCTCTCTTCCTTATCCACTCCTCAAAACTCAGCCAAGAACATCTGGCCATAGACGAGATGAGGGAGGAACCAGACGTGACTTCACATCTGCTTATCCTACGTCAGCCTTCTCCCAGGAAACAGACCTGGACCGGGGATTTCATGAACAGGAGAACCTTTCGTTTTAAATGGAGTTTGGTACTTTGACTCTTTCGTCTGACAGCACACAGAGTGTGTAGCTTGAGAATGACCAGGAAAGTATAGACAGTTGCCCATACATTCATCCAAAAAAGGTCATATAAGTGGGATCAAAATAAAAGGGAACAATTATTGACATGTGCAATAATTTGAATAATTTTCCAAAATTAGACTGAGTTAAAAAAAAAAAAAGCCAGTTGCAAAAGGTCATGTAAGATATTGGTTCATTTATAGAATGTCATTGAGATGGAAAAGTCACCTAAATGGAGAAGACACTAGTGGCCAAGGACAAAGATGGCATCCATGTGGCAGAAGGGAAGTGGGCGTGGCTATAAAAGTGCAACAAGAGGGAACCTTGCAGTGACAGAAATAGCGGTGAGATCCTGGTTGTGAAACTGGACCCCACCGCGCACACAAGCTCCACGTGTACTGACTGTGAACTGCAAAATGCTGTCATTAGGAAACAGGGTAAAGAACACAGGGTCTTGCTATGTAGCCCAAGCTAGACTCAAATCCACAAGCCTCCTGGGTTTACAAGTGTGTACCACCATGCCCAGCTGTCTGCAACTGCATAGGAATCTATAATTATGTCCAAGTAAAATAAGTTTATTTTGTCTAGACTGAGAGCTTTGTATGCACAAGTGGCTGGAACAAGTGACAAACAGCCTTTGTCAGACACACAGCCCACTAACAGGCGATGTTTCATTCAACTCATTTGTAAATCTACTACTTCCATGGTGCAAAACTCAGACTTTTGCTCAAACATTTGCTGGCTACCTTCACTAGAATGAAGATATTCCACCATTTTGGATTCTTATTTGACTTCCCTTTCCACTGCTAAGCTTCCACGGTATACAGGTAGAGGGGCTTTCCTAACATTTGTTAGAAACTCAAAAAGTTCACTCTGATTCCACACCCGGTAGCCATGTTTCAAAGCAGAGATAGCCAAATGTCAGCTGATTCCCGGTGACAACGTCCACCTCTCGGTCACTCTATGCCTCAGCCATAGGAAACATTGTGACTTCAGAATGCTTCTGGCAATACTTCCAGTCTTGCCAAAGATCCCAAAGACTCCAGAATCTGTAGTGATGTCCTCACATCCCTTACTCTGCCTGGTTCACATTGTCATCTCATAGACTCATTCTAGCTTAAATCAAGTCATAAATTCTTTCCTTATGGTTTCCCATCAAAAGAGCTGCCATCCTTCCAGAAAGGCAACTTTAGAAGGCATTGCTCCAGTCCACTGCACGTGGCTTCATGTATCTGAATCTTGGCTGTGTAAACTTCATTATCATTCCTATGTGTTCCTAGGTCTCAAGCAGACCAGGAAAGCAGTTAATTGACTGTTTATCCTCACAAATATTTCAAATCACTGACTACTGAATACCAATTAAGTGCTAGACAGACAGACATCAGAGACACAGTAATGCCTGAAACAAAGTCCCTGTCCTCATATAGTACATGATAATACAGCAGTACAATCATTCCTGGGGATACAGTTTCTACAAACGGGCAGATATAACAGAAGTGGGGAGAGCTCCTTAGATAAGTGCATGGAAAGGGCCCATGGCATGTGATCTGCAACTTAAAAGTGGGCGGATAGTTATGATGGTAGGAAAGGCAGAAGCAGGAAGATCAAGAGTTCAAGACCAGCCTGTTCTATGTATTGAGAGAAGGGAGAGAAGGAAGAAGACAGACAGACAGACAGACAGACAGACAGACAGACAGACAGACAGACAAGCTATGGGAAACAACCAGAGAAGAGTGTCCCATGGCAGACAGAACATCCAGGAACAGCCTTCCACTGGACTGAACTTGATGTGTCAAAAAAGCCAAGAGCGGTGCAGGTGGTGTGTGCTGCCTCTGCTTTGGCCCTCTCCTGCTTGCTTTCTGCCTTTGTACTGTCTGCTGAACCTGACAATGCAGTAAAGAGCTTGGCCCAGATTCCTCTCAGTGCTTGGATGCGTGGATCTCCTGTTAGCAAAGCTTTCACTTCTCTGCCAAGCCCCGGACACTGCTCAGCTGACAGCACTCATTTCAGCCTCACAAAAGTGAACTGCTGGATATTGATGGTGAAAAGCAGAAGACACAAGGCAGCATGTTCCCCAACCACACACCTGCCAGATGTCCAGGGCTTCCTGAAGATGCCCCAAAACGACTATAGTGAGGGCTAGGATTCTCATGCCTCGTCTTTAAGCTTTGTCCCCAGTCAGAGGCTGGAAACACTAAGAATGCATAAGTCAGCTTCCATCCAACCCAGAGCCATTCTGGGGAGCGACAGCTGATGACAGCAGCAATGTCCCTTTTCTAACGCAGCTAGGTTTTCTTTCCTAATTATTGGGTTTTTATATTAACCATCAATGATATTTATGTGTGAAAAATTGCTGAGTAAAAGTAGGTGTTTAAATGAAGATTAAAAACATCAGAGGCTGTGTGCTGGTCCCAGACAGTAGCTAAAACATTTCCTGATTCAATGACTCACTTCTGGGCTTCTGCTTCTATGCAGCCATGAAGCATCTTGCCAGACCCACAGTTTTTTTTGCATTGCCACATTCCTGCATTCATGACCCTCTGAGCCTCAGCATGACCTCCCAACCCTGACCTTGTCCTTTGCTGGGCCTGACCATCCTCAGAGCCTCTCTGGCTCCTGCTGGGCTCTCACAGCTCTGGATTTCCAATGTTGCTAATGCAAGGTCTCTAGTTTCCACTGCAGAGGGTCTTCCTGGCTGTTGAAATGTGCTATTAAACTAGCCACGAACCCTCTGATTTCTTTTTTATCCAAATGAGTGATAAGAATAATGCTACTTCTGTAAATTTTACTGTGACTCAACTCAAGTTTAAATTTTAAAAAAGATTTGTGGTTTTTGGGGTTTGTGTAACTGGAAAATATAGATAGGATGGGCTCCAGGGAATCAAACAGTATCAGAGCACATTCATTCCGTCTCCGTTTCTCTCTCCTCGTCTTATCTTTACATCTGCTTCTCCCGCTAGCCTCATAGCCTAAGCAGGCAGCTTTCAGCATCCATTGGACTACTTACCAAACCCTTGGGGAAAGAAGGCTTCTCTACCAGCTCCATATTAAGCACCCTGATTGATTTGACAGATAAAGCATGCATTCCACATTAGTCCGGACATAATCACCGTGGACTAGTAAACGTGATCTAGGATCAGCAAGGCTGGCTCACGTGCCCTTCTCTCCCCCAGGGTAAGAGTGGGGCTAGACAACTGTTGAAGAGCTATCACAAAAGACAGCAATAGAAAATTACAATCTGAAGGTTGTTTTCTAGCTAATGCCTATTGCATGCTTTCTTTGCCAAGACTGGGCTCCCTTCTTTCTGTAAAACCTGAAAATTCTTGCAATTCCTCCTCTCAGGTGAGCACCTTTCTTTACTATATGACTCTTCTTTGGACAATGGGATCTTGATGTTGTTTAGATCTGGAATATCCCCTAAAGGCCCATAAATTGATGGTTTGGTACCCGTCCTGCAACCCGATCAGGCAGGAATAGAATCTTTAGGAGATGAAGCCTAGAGAGATGAAGTTAGGTGCTAGGGATATAGAGGTGCTTGGGGTATAGCCTAGAAGATGGTTGCGACCCCAGCATCTCCTTTGTCTGTTGCTTCCTGGATGCTGTGAGATGAACAGCTTTGTTTCACTGTCCAGCCTTACTACAGGCCCCAAATCATAAAGCCAAACAACCATAAACTAAAACCAAGAACCAAACAAACCTTTCCTCCATACAAGACTAATAACCTCAGGCATTTTATGACAGTGACAGAAAGCCAACACGGCTCTGCTGTCTCCAGCAGGCATGCTCCAGCTACACACTGTTGGAACTTTGGGGGTTTTACTATTAGGGAAAAAAGATTTAGTTAGAAAAAAAGAAGTAAAATATCCCTTGCATCATTTCACATAATAAATATGACAGAATGAAATAACATGGTTTGTGCCAAAAACTACAAAGCTCTATGTGAAAGTGAGGCTGCCGTAAGTTACCTCGCTTATGGTTACCATGCTGGTGGATAGGTCAAAAGTCCCTAGACCATCGGAGGGAGGGAGAGGAGGGAGAAGGGAGAGAGGGAGGGGGAAGGGAGAGAAGGACAGACAGAGACACACAGAGACAGACAGACAGACAGAGATAGAGATTGAACCAATTTCGTGAAGCCAGTCACTCCAGTTTTCAGCATAGGGTTAACAAGTCTGTGTGTGCTAGGGGAGGAGCTACTGTTTTACAGTTTTAACGGATGCAGTAATTAAGGGAAGGGCTCAGGATTCTCACTTGGCTTCTGGACTTTTGCCCACACCTTAGAGTATGTTGATAAAGTTTTTATTTGCAATTATTCTCCTCTTAATCCTTAGCAATAATACTCTAGCCTATAGTGGAATTTTAAGAGAACCAAACTTACACAAATCATGACCAAACAATTAAATCATGGATCTAAGCTCAAAGAGGGGTCATGGAAACGGTCAGCTATATAACGGTTAGTAGTTCCAGTGTAAAGGCTAAAACTGAGTTTATAAGCATGTTGGCTAAAAAGCTCGGACCTCAATCTCAGGCTTGCTCTACTCCTCCCTTGAGAAGATAAGGTCGCCTCACTCAAGTTGTGGGCTCTCCATCTAACCCAGAGGCTACAAGAAAATAAACATGTTACACTATAACAACAGGAAAGATGTCTTGTGCACATTTCAAGAACAGGCAAGACCCAGTGCCCATCGTAGATGCCAGGGTATAAAACTACACTCATTTAAAAGCATTTCTTTCTCAAGGAATGTGCTGGGGCTGAAGAGATGGCTCAGAGTACTTGGTGTTCTTAAAGATAATGTGGGTTTCATGCCAGTTCCCAGCACCCATTTGGGGTTGCTCACAACAGCCTGTGATTGTGGTTCTTGAGATTCCAACACCCTCATCTGGTCTCCATAGGCACCTGCATACTGTGGTACACATACAGACAATCAGGTGCTCACATAGACACATAAATAGAAATAAAGTTTAAAAACAACACAGTAAAAAATAGCATTTTCTTCTTGTTCCTCTCTTGCTCCCTTCTTGCTCCCTTCTTGCTTCCACTCTGTCCCTTCGCCCCTTCCCTATTCCCTTCCTTGCTCTCTCCACGTGCTCATGGGCGGATGGCCGGCCTGTCTTTCTCTCTCTCTCTCTCTCTCTCTCTCTCTCTCTCTCTCTCTCTCTCTCTCTCTCTCACACACACACATGCCTGCAGGGCAGGAGCGGTGAATAAACTCTATCCTATACTATAAATAAATAAATAAATAAATAAATATAAATAAATAAATAACATTATCAAGGGGTCTCTACTTTTGAAAAGAGCTCACTAGATATCCTAGTTAGGGTTCCTAGTGCTGTAATATAACACCATGACCAAAATCAACTTGGGGAGGAAAGGATTTATTTGGCTTACACTTCCATATCACTGTTCATCATTGAAGGAAGTTGGGACAGGAACTCAAACAGGGCAGGAACCTGGAGGCAGGAACAGATGCAGAAGCCATGGAGGGGTGCTGCTTACTGGCTTGCTCCTCCAGACTTGCTCAGCCTGCTTTCTTACAGAACCAGGACCACCAGCTGAGAGATGGCAGCTCCCACAATTGGCTGAGATCTCCCCCTCAATCATTCTTTAAGAAAATGTTTTACAGGCTTGCCTACACCCAGATCTCATAGAGGTATTTTCCCTATCAAGGTTCCTTCTTCTCAGATCACCACAGTCTGTGTCAAGTTTACATAAAGCCAGCCAGCACAGTAGGGAAGTGTTTTCCATAGTTCAGCCACTCAGGCACCCAAAGGGCACTGCAACCATGGTCCAAGAGCCCCAGGCTACTGCTTAAACTGGCAACAGAAACTGGCATCTCATATATGTTGCTGGTTTTGCAAGGATACATAATACAAGAGTTACGGGGTTGCCCAGGCTTCCACCAAAATTCAAGAGAAAAGCCAGTGAAGTCAGGCAATGTAGCAAGATTAGATTCCTTGCAGGAACTCCTCAAAGGACTATGCCTAAAGCTGTGAGGGTAAAACCTAAGTTAGAGTGAAGACTCCAGGATGTTGAAGATGCCAAGAACATGGGGCATTTGCCAAGGCAAGTTGCGTACACCAATGCAGGAAGCCATGTGAGCTGCATGTGACACAGCTATAGAGGAGATGGTACCCAATCCTGTTAGAGCCTCTATCATGACACTACATGCTCTCAGTATCAGACATGGAGCTATAGTGATTAAATCTACCCTAATGACTTTGCCTTTCTTTGGTCTCACCTATGCCCTTATTCCTCCACTTTGGAATAGGAAGTCTGTATCACTGTATGTTGGCAGTACATGAGTCTCTTCTAAATGTAATAGGGGCTCACAGCTAAGGGAGTGTCTTGAATTTCAGTAGAGATTTTGGATGTATATATCTTAGCAGTACTGGAACTAGTAAGACTTTAGGGACTCCAGAAGTTAGACTAGATGCATTTCTCACTGTGAGATGGCTATGAGCCTTTGGAGGCCAGGCATGGAATGTTTCCAGTTAAATCTGAAGTCTTCCACACAGACTTATATTTTGAACAATTGTTTCCCAGGTGGAGGAGCTAGTCGAGGAGGTTTTAAAAACGTTGGAAGGGAAAGCCTAGCTGACAGAAAGAGACAGACTTCCAGGGGTTATGCCCAGCCTCTGGTTCCTGTCATGCTCCCTCTGAGTCTGCTGCGCTATGGAAAGTGTGCACCACACACTACTACCGCCACCCTTTTCCTGACATGATGGAGCGAACCTTCTGAAAACCATGAGCCAAAGCAACGTTCTCCTCCCGCTCCCACCGGAAGTTATTTCTATCATAGGTCACGGCTATAGAGATACAAGAGGAATTAATGCAGATGTAGAATTTCAGTTTAATTTAAATGTCAAACATGATTAAGTATTGGAAATACAAAGGGGATGGAGAGATTGTTCAGTGGTTAGGAGCACTTGTTGGACCAAGGTTCGGTTCATAGTACCCACATGGCAGCTGACAACTGTCTGTAACCCTCCTCTGGCTTCCACAGGCACCAGGCACACACATGGTGCACATATGTGCAAGCAAATGCACATATACACAAAATTTTAAAATCATACATATATTATTAAAATTAAAAATGAATATATAATCTATAAATAAAGTATATATCGGTATATATATCTTTAATTTTTTTCAGGCTAGATTTCCCACTATTGTGTTTTCTTTCCCACTTCCGCTGCCAATTTTCCAAACTCTCACAGAACAGTTTTATTCTAATCAAATCTCACCATGCCATTTTACAAGCAATTTAAATTTGGTTTAAAGACGTCTGGCATCAAGTACAGCAATCACCCCAATTTTTGTTTTTAATGTGCTTCATTTGTTCTTCAACTTCTGACTTTGGCAATAAGAAAATGAAGCACAGACAACACACAGAGTGGGGGGAATATCTGCAAATTACCTAAGGGCTTGGTGTCCTGACTGCTTACTCACAATTCAACAAAAAAGACAAAGGCTCTGAAAAGATGCAACTAAAATGAAGATACCCAAATGGGTAATGAGCACATGAAAAGATGCTTAATCTCATTAGCCATTAGAGAAATCTACACTGAAGTCACAATGAGATAGCACTTCACAGCCACTAAAATATACACATGCGCACACATGTATGCACACATACACACACCTGTATATATCACACGCACACATACATGTTTATACACAGGCACACACATGTATGCACACATACACACA
>NC_034592.1:101777592-101795193 GCF_900095145.1 Mus pahari
TCTCTCTCTCTGTGTGTGTGTGTGTGTGTGTGTGTGTGTGTGTGTGTGTGTGTGTGTGTGTGTGTTTTGAGACAGGATTTTGTGCAGCTCAGCCTAGCCTTGAACTCACTATGTAGTCCTTGAATTCCTGATCTTCCCGCCTCCACCTCCCAAATCCCAAACCCTGGGATTACAGGTGTGCAACACCCCACCTAATTAGGATACTTTGTTTTGTTTTGTTTTTATGCAGCCTATACAGGCTTCTAGACATGCCAAAACAGAAACGGCATATAGATGTAAGGCAGCTGGTATTATGTTACAATTGTCTATAATTATGGTTATCCAAAAATTATTCTATATAATTATGAATTATGAGTACAAGTAGCGTAATACATCACCTGTCAAACGTTTAACTAGGAAGCTCTAAGAATCATCCAGCTCATATCAAAGCCACAAATATATGTTTCTATCAAATATTAGGATCACCCCTTGTATGCAACGTGATTTTGCTGGAAGACTATGAAAAACAAGCAAGAGGCAAAATGGTGTTTATCATCTATCTGTTGAACAGATTCAACAAGCCCATTCATTCCCTCTTTCCCTTCCTCCCCTCACCCTATCCCCAATTGTTCAAATCAAACCAATGGTCTTTTACATGCTAGGCAAGCACACTACCTAACTGAGCTGCTTGTGCCTTCTGCCTATTTCTCCTTTAAGATGACTACTTTAGGGCTATGGAGATGGCTCGGTGGATAGGAGTGTTTACTCTGAAAGCATGAGGACCTGAGTTCAGATCCCAGAGCACACGTAAAAGGCCAAGCTGTGATCCTAGTGACATGAGGGAAGGAGAGCAGAGACAGGAAGATAGCTGGCCAGCAGTGAGAGACCCTGCTCTGAAAGAATAAGACAAAGAGTGATAGAGAACCTTCACTTTGTGGTCATCAGCTTCTCGGTGATTCACTATACACCAAAAGTGTTAGTGTATAGTGGCCCGCACAGGCTGTCATTAAAAAAGAAACAAACAAAACGCATAGATTGGTGGCTTGAACAACATTTATTTCTAACAGTTCTGGAAGCTAGAAAGTCCCAGATCAGATGCAGTATTGGGCAGGTTCTGAGGAAGACCTTCCTGATTTATGGACTACTGCCTTCCTGCTACATCTTCACGAGATAAAGAGACAGTCTGTGAGCCCTTTGGCACTAAACCTGACCTCATCTAAACTTTCTCCAACAGCCTTACTTCTTGCAGACCATCACACAGGGGTTCTATCTGTAACATGGGAATGCAGGAGGATGTGGGTATCCGGCAAATATTCAGTGCACAGCAGTTGGCAAAGGAGGCCAACTTAAGAAACGAGAACCATTTATACATAATGGCTTGCCAGGAGGAAGAAAAACTGATGTCTGTATTTTAAAACACTTTTAGGTAAATTTTAGTGTAGAATACTTATATGCTGGTTATTGTTTGCAGTGGTGACTTTAATGGGAAATTCATTTTTTAAAAATGTCTCCCATGCCTCTAAGCATAACAGGCACAGGTGACAAGTGATCTGGGTAGGCGTAGCTTAGCGGTAATAGTCAGTCATACCTTTCCAAGGCAAAACAACAAAGAGAAATGTGCCTCTGAGGGCATTTTCATTGGGAATCCAAGGAAACTGGGAAAAGAAAGATCAGTCCTGTAGGGTTCAGGTATTTGTTTGTTTGTTTGTTTTTGTTTTTATTGATGGGGTTTCTCTGTGTAGTCCTAGCTGTCCTGGAACTCCCTCTGTAGACCAAGTTGGTCTGGAATGCAGAGATCTGCCTGCCTCTGCCTCCGAAGCACTAGGATGAAGGGCGTGGCATGTGCCACCGTGCCCTCCAAGTTTTATTTTATTGGAAATGGCAACTCCAAATCTTTCTGAGTCTTTTGTTTCTAATTGTTGACTCTAGAGGTGGTGTGAGGTACCTACTAGAGGACTTAAATTACGTGGCTCTCTTCCAGGATTCCCATTTGGCTGAAGGCATCCCAAGATGTTGTATCCTGATGGCTGAGAAACTCTCATTTACCCAGATCCCCAAAGGGCACATTGTGTGAGCAATTCTTGAGTTGTTTTCGGCATAGTAAATAATATTGCTATGATGGAAATATTACAGTTATCCCAAGTTACTGCGACATTTTCCAGTTAAAGTGCTTAATGTTTTACAAGAGAGCAGTGCAAAGAAAGTATTCCCGAGTACTAATGAGTCTCAGGAAGCCTAGGGAGGAGAGACCTACTTGGAGGATGTGTAAAGAGTGTTTGTATTTGTTTAGAGAGAAAAAAGTAAAGACCAACTCACTTGCCTGTGTTTGAGATGAGAAACAGGTACACTAAGTCATGGCTAATCTATCAGGAGACGACACGAAGTCATGGCTAATCTGTCAGGAGATGGTACTCCGTTCTCCGAAGACTTTACCTTTCTCCTACTGCTAAGCCATGGCTGCCCTGTATTTGTGGACTTTGGAGCTTCATTCCCAAGTCTGCACGCCTTGTGTGTAACTGGACATAGCTTTGGACCGTAAGTACTGAGCCTCAACTGGAATTTCCAGGAAAATCTCATGTACACAGATTTGTTTGAATGGATCGAAATCTAGAACAATGGAATCAAGAACACCCACAGAGTGAACTCACAGGACAATTACAATTCAGCTTTGTTTTCAAGGAAACATGAAATGCTATCTATATTTGTTTTTTCTGGAAATAGAATAAAGCAAATAGATTTCTTAGTAGGTCTAGTCAGTGGTCAGCCATAACCAAAGAGCAATGGGAAATGAGTCCCCCCCCCCTTTTTTTTAGACCTATCTGTGAAGGCATTTTTGCATGTCACTCACAAGTGCTGTGTGGAAAAGAACTGAACATGGGAGTCCATTTACCTAAAAGTTCCTGAATCCAGTTCAAGGAAAGACAGGAAAGAGAAAAATACAGAGAGATAGCTGAAAAAGTATTTCTATACCCACTGTTCACTATGTCTTTTGTAGACATGATATCTATCTTCTATTCCAGTAATACTTAACCTTTTGAATTCAATCCATGAAAACAATTTCAACACCAAAGTTGCCATGGGGAAAAGATGTGTGTGTGTGTGTGTGTGTGTGTGTGTGTGTGTGTGTACATACATATATATATGAGAGATGTGTATATTTGAAAAACCCAAAGTCATTTTTTCTGCCTTTCTCATTAATATACCTTTTAAGAGAAGCAATATTGGAATTTAACTCTTTGCATAGGACTTTTGCATAGTAAATGTCTAGTTAGTGATTGTTAAATGAATCTCAGAAATATTTGGAACATAGGGTTTTATTGTGTAAATGTGCATTTAGCGGTCCACTTGAAAACACACATCTAGACAACATCACAGAGACAGCTGAAAATGCTCCATGATAGAACGTGGAAGCTAGCTATTACAACAGAAAGGACTAGAAGGATGACAACTTGAGAAAGTATGAAGGGAAATTCCACACGTTATTTTTTTTCCAAATGTAGTCTTTTAATATCTCAGATGTCTTGGTTTCCATGGAAATTCTCAAGTGTCTAGGAAATATAATTTATTCTGACTTTGAAACTTTGACTTCTCTTCTCCACAACATCCACACATAAATTGTAATCTTTTCACATTCTTACAAATGTCACAACAGAGAACTTAAGTCTGTTTGCTAGTATCCATTGTGCTAGCCAAACCTCAATGGAAAGCAGTCTGATTGTACTGTTTATTGTTTAAAGCTGCCCTAAAGAGCTGGAGCCATTTAAGAGTAGGGGGAAGGAGGGATGAATCTCATGCTAACCCACACACATCTTACTAGCCATTGCACAAGAAATTACAAGAACAGTAATTCTTTCACCCTTTTTAGGTCCTGCAGCTCTTTTTGAAAACTGATCCAGTGCCCTGTAACGGAGTAGCGCAGTTCATTTTGGTCAATTTATTTTTTTAAATCCCCTCTGAACAAGGGAAGAAATCTATAATTTTCTGTGAGCGGTTTGAGACATTTTTTTTTCTTATCTCTGTTATGCACTTAAAACACAGGTGGAGGAGTCCAGTGGGTTTCATTTTACTCAGAGATTGTAAAATTATCTGAAGACAACGTAAAGTTTAACTTCACGCGCTCTAAAAAAAAAAAAAAAAAAAAAAAGAAAAAAAAAAAAAAAAAAAAAAAAAGTCCCTGTTACTAGAAACAAGCCAAAACTGACATGTAAAATAGAGCTCTTTCAAAAATAATTATCTTATATAGGAAATAGTAGCGCAAAAACACATCTCTGACTGAGTTAACATTCCTTCATCAGTCACAAATTCCCCGGGAATCGTTGCTCCTATTTGTAAACAAGAGCTAGAGGCAGCGATGCTCTCAAGCGGTGATGCGCGGAGTCTGAAGCTTTGGACAAGGGCTGTCTGGACAGGTCTTTCGCCAGAACCCTGTACCTGTATCATCCTGCCAAGAGAAGCCCTGTCCCAACTCTTCTGCTTCCAGCCTCTAGGCTGGAGGTGACCGCCCTTGCTTAATTAAACCTCTTTCCACTCCCTGCACATGGCCAGGCACCCCGCACCCCCACGGCAGCTCTTGTGTCCTCGGGGAAGCCCGGCCCGCTGGTGGCCCCGCGGGTTGGCTTACCCAGTAGCGAGCCAATGAAGATGACGACCTGCACGACGGTGGTGAACTGGCGGTACAGCTGCGCCTCGCTCAGCTCCCCGAACGCGCTGAGGTTGGCGCCAGCCTCGGCGCCCGACGTGTTGCGCGGGTGGCTGGTGTTCGGTGACACCCAACTGCTGTTGTGCCCCATAGCGAAGCCCGAGGCTTGCGCTAGTTCGCCTGGCCTCTGAGCCCAGCGCACAGCCACTCCTGCCCCAGGCGCGGAGGGACCGACGCTCGGGAGCCAGGCAGCGTCCTGCAGAGCCGGGCGGCCGGCTAGCCCCTCACGTCTGCTCATCGCCTAGTCAGCCATCTGCGAGGAGGGGTGGAAGGGAGGTGCGGCCGCGCCCCATGCCTGCTCCCCACTGGGCCCGTCAGCAGCCACATGGAGGCGGCACGGTCACAGAGCATCGCTGGGCCCTCCTCCCGAAGGGGGGGGAGGCGGGCAGCGCGGCCAAGCCCACCCAGCACACACATCGGTGGATGCGGAGGACCCCGCGCACGCTCTGATCCTCTCTCCCTACTGGGAAGGGAGCATTTGGCTGAAGCTATATTTCAATGCCGCTGGCTTCGAAGCTGGGGCAGTGCGAACCCCCATGAAATGCCCCAGCCTAGTGATCATAGCTGGGAGGGTGGAGGCTAAACCCTGTGGGTAGCCAAGGCTGGGCAACAGGCCCTGGTGTCTACAGCTTGGCCCCGCACACTCGGCTGAGCGCCAAGACTCCGGGACGCTCAGCTGGGGTCCAATCCCTCCTCCCCACGGCTGCCTGGACCCCTGGAGCCGGCTCTGCACCCCCCCTCCGCCTTTGCCTTTACAAGCCGCCCCCACCCTTGGCCTCAGCCCCACCACTCCAGGTCCGTTCTTGGCTTGGACAGATTGTCGTGACCTAGCAGGGACTAGGTAGGACGCCCCTAGCGGGGCAGTGGCGCCGCCCGCTCCGCAACCGGGCTCCCAGCGCGTGCTTGGGGCAGTCGGGGCCGCGCGGCAGGCAGGCGAGGTCACGTGACGCACGACCCACCCCCACCCCCTCACGCTGCTGGGGAGGGACGTAGCGCCATTTTGCCCCAGTGGAGCGTGACTTCGTCGCGGGGCGCGTGGGAGGTGCGCAGTTTCAGTGTCTAGCTGCTGAAGGATGCACTGCGTTTGCTGCTGTGGTTACTGCCCCAGCGTCCTTAGAGGTACAACCTGCAGGCTCTATGTCATTTGCCACTGCCATCTGGGCAGGGAGCCCAGCCTCCCGGGCCCTCCGTCAAGTCAAAGCCTTGTCCATCTTCAAAAAGGTGGACTAAAGGAACCCACTGATGGTTTCCCAGGCCCTTTCATTGGGCCTCACCTCCACAAGGGGCACTGCTAATGAATTCAGAGATGAAGACTTGGAGGGACTTTCCTGCAGGGTGATGTAAATTGCGAAGTTGGGATAAGCAGACAAACAAGAAGAAATAATAAAGCAGGAGGAGCGAAATGGAAACAAGGAACCAAGAGAAGGATCAAGGGAAGAAAAATATAGTCATGAGCCAGGCATGGTGGTGCATACCTCTAATCCCAGAGTTTTGGAGGGAGAGGCAAGAGAATCGGGAATTTACTACAAAATAAATTGGCAGGCTTGAATATGTGAGACCTTTCACAGCAAAAAAAAATTAAATTAAATTAAAAAAAAAAAAACAAAACGGAGGTCACCTTGATCCCCAAATTTGAGACACACATGCCTTATGAAAATACAGAACCAGGGACAAGGTAACATCGACCTTACGGTCACATCTTAGGCGGATTTTCCACTGATTACAATGATGAGTCATGGGTAATGACATGGGTATGACATGAGGTTGGACATCATTTAAATGTTATATTTTCTGGTTAGTACACAGCAAATTCACAAAATTCAGCGGCTTGAACAACCTGTCTTGCCAGTAGTCCAGTCTGTGGCAGAGTGTGGCATCTGGCGGCTATTCGTGGCTGGTGGGAGATACTGGCCATAACTTAGAAGTCAAACGCAATTGTCCTCTGAATGATCTACATGTGGCCTTACCATGTAGCTACTTAGCTACCTCATAGGCAATGCTGTTCTTCAAGTGAGGTCACACAGAAATTACACTGACTTTTAGAAGTCATTTTAGAATCTACATGGTATCATGTCCACTGCACTAGATTTGTTGAAGCAGTCACAAAACCATACTGCAGGCATTTAAGCAGGCAAACAACCCTCAGGGGTGTCAGTCACTAGTAAGACGAACATGTAGAATATAGAGCATGATATTGCAGTCATTAAATAAAAATACATCAAATGAGTTTCCTACTTAAATTTTTTAATTTGGATATTTTTTTCTTGAATTGGGCATGACCAGGTCAAAAACCAGCGTGGTCGTCCTGATTTGCTTAGGCTACTGTAACAAAATGCCCCTATACTAAGCAGCTTATAAACAACAAACTTTTGTTCCTGGTAGTTCCAGACTGGGAGGTCCAAAAGAGCACTAACAGTTGTACACATGAGAGCTTATTTCCTTTTATCTCTTCACTTATGTTCGAAGAATTCTTGGATTTTGATATTCTTAGACAGTCATTTAAAAGCAGGAAGGATCCTGGTAGGAGGAAAAAAGATGGAATGGGATCTAGGATTCTAACAAAGACCAAAATGATGGTTAAGTAAGATGGATCCTATGGTTAAGTAAGATGGATCCTATGGTTAAGTAAGATGGATCCTATGGGCTGTAGTTCTCTTTCCTCCCTCCTGACCCCTGGCTTGCATCACACCGCCATGTGCTCTTCTGTGGCTTTTACTGAAGGGAGAGAGAGAGACAAGTCTTTTCTCAGTCCTGTGGTAGGTGACTTCCCATCCTGAGTAGGCAGTTCTGTATTTCTATGTGGCTAGTCCTGTGCCTATAGTCCTGTGCCTATAGTCCTGTGCCTATAGTCCTGTGCCTATAGTCCTGTGCCTATAGTGCTGTGCCTATAGTCCTGTGCCTATAGTCAGTGGTTTACTGTGCAGACATTATTCATGTTAACAGTTTTCCATTCTCTTCTTCTAGACACATAGAAAGCAGGCTTTCTCAACTGCCCTTTCAAGTAAGCAAGGCCACGTGACTATTATGACTAATGAAATCTGAGCAGAAATGATGAGGTGTTTGTAGGCTGAGACAGTGAAATGCTATTTCTGATGACCCAATCCCTCTTCTGCCCTGCTACAGTGGTTGGGAAGGGAGTCTTGTTCTGAATGGAACTGCCTAAACACAGAGCAGCCTCTGAGTCACCACACGGGAGGACTCATGTCCTGGAGACATAGCCACCCACAATAAAATTTGTGTGAGCAAGAAATAAACATTGCTGCACTAAACTACAAATATCTTTACATTTGTTCCTTCTTACAGCACAACCCAGCCTGTGCTGGCAGACACTCATGGAAACAGGCCTGCATATTTAAGGGAATATACTTTATTTATGTGCACAACAGGTATTAAGTCGGATACTTTTTTTTTTTTTAAATCTCTGTGTATATTGGTAGTGGCAATAGAACATTCGGTCCTCAGGAAATGAGAGTGGTAATGGATAACTGAGCCCCTGGGAACCTTTGAATTAAACTGCTAGGCTTTTCATGTCCACCCGTGTCAGTCCCTGATAAACTTACTTCGTTTAAATGGCTTTTTTGAGAGTATTTAAACTTAATATGGGTGATAAGCCATTTCTCTTCTTCTGGAAACCAGGCAGACAGACAAACCTTCTCAAGATCACAGAGTCCATCTAGTCCGAGGAGCAGTGGGGGCAAAGGAGACAGAGCATGAGTAGTGGTCCCTCAGACCTGTGCATGAGCGCCTGTGCCATTTCCAGCCCTCTTGACTTCTGTGAACTTGGTGCCCTCCTCTATCAAGCAGACATACGAGGAGTCATTTGGGGAGGCTTTTTGAGGAGACTGCAATACTGAATTAATAAAAACCTCAAGGTCAGATATGTTAAACTTCACTATTAGATCAAGTCCTGTTTGTTGATGACTAAAGAAAGCAAATACCACCGAAGGGGAAACATTCCCCTTCCAACATGTTAAAGCACTCTTTCTGTAGGCTTCTGTAAAATATTACTTAGCAGACTCCGTATTCTCCCCAAGAAATGAATCACTTACTTTTCTTGCTTTTTTTTTAATTGAGGGAAGGTGTTCACAAAAAGTCTTTGGTAGTAGCCAAGGCTGACCTTGAACTGACTTTAGAGCCAAGGACAAACTTGAACTCCTGATGTTCCTGCCTCCTAAGTGCTGGAATGGCAGACGTGAGTCACCATAACAGGCAAGTTATTTTCAATTAGAAAAGGACACAGTAGCTTTCTGAAAAAAAAAAAAAAAGCTTAAGATTTAGATGTCCATAATCATAAATATTCCAGTGTTCTAGAACTGTGGCACACATCTTTAACCTCACCACTGACGAGGTAGAAACAGGTGGAATGCTAAGTTCAAAGCCAGCTTGGTCTAAATAGCAAGTTTCAGGCAATACAATGAAAACCCTGTCTCATAAAAGGTAGTAATATTAATGTAGTCCTTCATGTATTCTAACTTATCCCAGTATATCAGTTGGGGAATGGTTCCCCATGGATATGAATTGACAAATGTGTTTTAGTAGACTTTGTACCTAAAGACTTGCTATTAAATTTCTCAAGGATATTACAGAAATAGAAAGTTCCTTCCTTCACAGGAAAGCCTCAGTAGTCACATACACACCAACGTCACACACACACATGCACATGCACACATTCACATACAGATATGAACTGATCATACAGCAACCCCTCTCCCCCAGTACCACAAGAACGAATGCCTTGCACATCTTAAGCAAGCACTCTTGCACTATGTCACATCCCCAGCCCAGACCAGGTTCTAGTAGTAAATCAAAAATATCCATGAATACTGTCATCCTCCAGTAGTCTTGGGAAGCCACACAGTTGTTGGATATTTTTTGGAGACTTAACCCCTTTTTGGAGCGCCTCTGTTACTGTAAAATTCAGGATCTAGCACGTTCTTTCCTGTGTTTCTGTTCATGATAAATGTATCTTTTGAAGATAAATTTGATTTTTTTTGTCAGAGTTGAAAGTTATCTAGAACCAATTTTGGTGAATTAAGTGATCAATACAGTAATATCTCTCCTTCAGTAAAAGATGAGCCATGTCAATGACTCAGAACCTAACTTGGAAGAAGCAGCATAGCTTTGGGATAAAAGGATATGCTTAAATTCCAAAAGTTAAAAAGCAAGAATCATATATTAGTGTACATAATCTGGCAGTGCAATGTTAGGACAAAAATCTCTTACATTCTAAGAGACTGGAACTTTTACTGGACCTCACAGCCTGAGTAATTCCTATGCCCTGAGGCTACTTAAGACTGCTATCCGCTGTGCACTCAACCTGTTTAACCTGCCTTTAGAATAGTGTAACAACCAACATTTTTTGCCTTGGGTTTGCCATGTAATCAACATTTACACCTAAGCTAATGCATTGTGCAATCACGCACTCTTCCACTACCCCGACCAGAGTAATGCACCTGTGTTCTAAATACTCACCTGTAGAAAGCAGCAAAAAATAGATGTTGAAAGCAATCTTCTAAAAATGAATATCCACCATAAATGCTGACTCCAGCACAGGGCTATTTCTTGGTGATCAGTGGTGTTACTTGGGTGCTGTGGGTCCATAACTTACTCCCTTGTAAGACTCCATTAAGATTTCCACAAAGCATCACTCCTTCCCTGGGATGCTTTCTGTGCTGTTCAACAAAGGCAAGGCAAGCCCTTTACAGGTGACAGACACAGGGACATGGACAGATTCACAGGACACCTTCAGGTAGGCACAGATTCAGACTCCCGTAGCAGACAGGATAGAAGCACAGGAAGTGTGAAGGTGAGATTTCCTATCTCGGCTTGCTCTTGGTTGAATGACACCTGGGAGAGGTGCTTTGATTTCTCTCTTTAGTGTGACACCGATATATCATTGGTGAGTTGGAGTTTATTATTAATGAGTTTAAACCAGCTGCACATAAACACATAAGTGCCCACAAATATCAAGACGGCAACAAGGCTCTATCTAGGTCATGTTTACTGTGTACTTCTGGAACAGCAGGAACAGCCTTGTGTCTCCTTGTCGGGCTGCCAGGCCACAGAGAGCCTTTACCTACCAAAAGTGAAAAGGGGGAATAATTCAAAAAAGGTGTCCAGAAAAATAATGGCAAAAACTCTATAATTAACAAAAACAAAAAGTCATTCATTATCTTAGAGAAAATTTACACTAAACTTACGAATCTAATCACAGAAGAAAAGAAAATTCCTAAAAGTGGACAACGAGACACACACATTTCTTATAGAAGAAAAATATCATTTGAATGACATCAAGTTTCTCACTGCAACCATTATAGGTCAGAAAGAAAGCAGCAGAGACACATATGCAAGGTCTGCTCAGCAGAATCAGGGAAATGCAAGGGGATCCCACAATGATACATCCCACACAGTTAAAATGGTAGTTACCAAAAGACACAATTCTGGAGGGTATGATGAGAAAGAACTCTTACATACTATCGGTGGGAATATCAATTAGCATAGCTATCAGGGAAAACAGTACAGCAATTTAAAAAAATACAATTAGAAACAGAACTACTATAAAATCATGTAATCCTGCTACTGGGCATGATTCCAAAGGAAATGAAGTAAGCCACTCTTTCAGGGCACCTGTACTGCCATGGTTACTGCTGCTCTGGTTACAGGAGCCGCCTAGGCATCCATTCATGGGTGAATAGATATAACATGGAATAACCATATCATGGAATCTTATTCCACTGTAAAGGTAATAAAATTCTGTCATTCCCAGCAGTATGAATGAGCCTGGAGGACATTGAACTAAGAAACAGGAATGAGAAAGCTAAAGATGTTCATCTTCCTAAAGACTCGTGGTAACTGGAGTCAGGAAAAGGAGAGGGGAAAGAAGCAGGGGGGACAGTTATGATGGCTAGAATGAAAATAGCCTCCATGGACTCATAAGTTTGAATGCTTAGTCTCCAGTTGATAGAATGGTTTGGGAAGGTTTAGGAGGTGTGGCCTTGTTGGAGGAGGGGTATCACTAAGGGTGGGCTTTGTGATTTTAAAAGTCCATTCTATTCCCAGTTAGCTCATATTCTCTCTCTCTCTCTCTCTCTCTCTCTCTCTCTCTCACACACACACACACACACACACACATCTCATCTCAAGATGTAAGCTCTCACCCACTGTTCCAGGGCAATGTCAGCCTGCCTGCTGCCATGCTCCCAGCCATGATGATCATGTACTCTTAACCATCTGGAACCACGAATCCTCAAATACTTCCTTTCATACATGGCCTTGATCATGGTGTTTTACATGGCAATAGAAGAGTAACTAAGACAACAGTTAAGTAGCATGGAAAAGCTGGGAGGTGTCTAGATGGGTGGGAATGGTAGTGTACCTACGATCCCGACACTTGAGATACAAAGACAGAATTCCCAGAGCCACCTGGCTAGCCAGACAAGTCAAAATGGCAAGCTCTGGGCTCAGCAAGGGACCCTTACTCAATAAGGTAGAGAGTAATCAAGAAAGACAGCCAACCTCAGGCTTCTGCACACGTGAACACGCGTACACATGAACATAAATAACACACAACTTTTAATGTTCTATAGCCTAATAGGTTAACTCAGGTAGGCAACAATTGTATATTTCCAAAATATCTAGAAAAGAGAATGTATTAGTCAGGGCTCTCTAGAGTCACAGAACTTATGGAAGGTCTCTATATATTAAGGGAATTTATTGTAATGACTTTCTTTTTTTTTTTTTTTTTTTTTTTTGTGTAATGACTTTCAGTCTGTAGTCCAACTAACCCAACAATGGGCAGCTATGAATGGGAAATCCAAGACCCTAGTAGTTGCTCAGTCCCATAAGCTAGTTGTTTCCGTTAGTCTTTGCTATAAGCTGGAATCCTGAAGAAATAGGTTCCAACAGATGTACTGGCAAGTAAGTACAAGCAGTCGAAGAAGACTGAATCTTTTTTCTTCCACATGTTCTGATGTAGGCCTCCAGCAGAAGGTATGACTCAGATTAAAGGTGTGTATCACCACACCTGGATCTAAAACTTGCTTTGTCCCATACTGACCTTGAACTCCAAGACCTGCTTGCCTCAGTCTCCTGGGATTAAAGGCATGTACTACCTTGCCTGGGCCTAAGCTTTTCATGGCCACTGTGCCTCAAGATCTCCATGCTATGTTCCAGGTCAGAAACTTGTGTCTTCCAGCCTCAAGATCTGGATCGCAGGTGTGCCCTCCAGTTCTGGATTGTAGTTCATTCCAGATATAGTCGAGTTGACAACCAGGAACAGCCATATCACAGAGGACCTTGAGTGTTCCTAACACAAAGAAATGCACAGCGTTTGAGATGGTAGACACCTCAATCTGATCCCCGTGCACTGCACACGTGTATAGCAGTGTCACTGCGCTGCACCCCCTAAATACGGCAACTATTTTATGCCATGTAAAAACTTTAAAAACACCTTTCTTCATTATTGCTGAAAGAACAGAATGATTGAGTTCTCCATCTAGTGACAATATCCTTCAGAAATGGAGAATTTTGTACCACAAAGGAAAAAAAGAAGGGACAGAAGGAAGAGACAGAAGGAAGGAGAGGGTTTAAAGAATAAGAGAATCTCCAAGTATGCTGAGAGGCTTGGGGACTGCAGACAGACAAACCCACTCCTAACAAGCATGGTATTCCTTGAAATGTATTTTTATAGATTCTAAACCTGTTGGGTTGACCCTTGACTGAACATACAGAAACCCAAAGCAACATGTTGAACTTGTTTAGATTTTGGATTCCTAAACCACTGCAAATAGAGGAGTTTCTTTTACCAGCATGTTAGGATATAGCAGATATATGACACATTACACTTTGATGGTTAGTGTAGGGTTTTAACTTCATTTCCTTTTGCTTTGCCTTGCTGGGGATAGAACCTAAGGCCTTGTACTTGCTAGGCAGGTGCTCTGCTAAGCTGTAACCCTAGTCCTGATAACGAGTACCACAAGATAATGAATGTATACATCACCGCAAAATGGACATTTAGTTTCTGTGGGATCCCTCTCCCCACCTCCTCAATTAGTCTTAAAGCACTTATCCGCTTTCTATTACTAAATGCATATTTCTTAGTATATTACAGGAATGGGATCATGGTGCAAAACTGCAGAGGTACATGCGTAACATGTGTGTGTGTGTGTTTGTGTGTGTACATATGTGTAATTGTTTATATACGTGTGTGTGTGTGTGTGTGTGTGTGTGTGTGTGTGTATGATTCTATTGTCAAATGAAAAAAATTCATTGGTTCCAAAAGTAACGGCTGTTCTCTAGAAAACATTGTCAAGAGAATGAAAAGGTATGCTAACAATCACATATATGATGATAATGTACATCGAGAATATATAAATGGCTCTCTAAACTCAGTTATAAGACAATTCAACATTTTAGGTACACCATAGGTCAGGTAAAAAAGAAGATACAAGGGTTGCATATAAGCATAGGAAAAGATGATTGAACTCTTTATTGGTGACATAAATGCAAAATAAGACACAATGAGTGAGTTCAAACCCAGTCTGCTCTATATAGTCAGCCCATGATGGACAGTAGCCAGGGATATCACTCAGCATCCCACAGTACATAGGGCAGTTCCCTGAAACCCAGAATTTCTGGTCTGGAATCCCCATAGTGCTAAGATTGAAGGCTTCTGATCCAACAATTTGACTACAGGACATGCACCAGCCATGCAGAACCACGTGTGGCATCGATGGCCCAGACTGACTGTCCAGGGACTGCACTGCAGATTTTGCTTAGCAGAAAGAAACTGCGTTGGTCGATTTCTGGGCAGCATGCTTATTACAGAACACACAGGAGTCAATGTTTCCCTGGGATCTGAACCAGGAGAAAAGCAGGCCGCTACTAGTGCTGTGGGGTTGAGCACTGTGCTAAGAGACTTTGTTGGGCTAAGGATGTGGTTCAGTGTTAGAGCACCACTTATCTCTTCCCAGAACTACAATTAAATAAACAATGCATTTGACCCTCTTGACCACTGGGAGAGATGAATATTAGGATGAAACCCCTGCGCATCCTCTACACCAGCTGGGAAAACCTATCTGCCCTTCTTCCCCCAACCCTGTCTGCACAGAGAAACCTTCCCTGCCTGCTTGGAAAACCTTAGGGCTAACATGAAGCTATCATCATTCCTCCTCTCCGAGTTTCATACAACCCACCAAAAGAGTGACCACCAGGGCTTCAGTTCTTGACTATGTATGGGCATAATCCTAGCGCCTAGCTCATATGTCATCACCCTGCGCCCAGGCTCATAAAACTCATCTGCCTTGGCCTGGAAGCGTGGTTTCACTGACCTCCACCTGAGATCCCACCTGAGAGTTGCCTCCTAATAAACCTGCCTGTATCTATTTATAATCTGGTCTAATCCGGCCTATATTTGCATCGCCAAGGGAGAGACAAAGGCTACTAATAAATATTTTTCCTATTTCAGGCCCAGGAAGATGACAAACCCCAGAAGTAGAAGAACTGGGTCAGGTCTAATGCCAGCTCCTCAGAGGCTGAGGCAGGAGGATCACTTGCTTAAGAGTAACTGAATTGCAGGCTTTGGAATACGTGCTTTCGCTCATCAGAAGACCACTGACAAGCATTCAGATCCATCAAGAAGCACCAGTGACGTCGTCGTCGATGAAGCAGGCCTTCTAAAATGGAGAAACAGTTGCAGCCTATCCTCTGATGTACTATTCATTTTCTGTCACTCCCTCTCCTTTTGGAGCATTTCCTAGCTCCTCCCCCTCCTTTCTCCTGAGATGTCAGGGTTTTGTTGTTGTCTTTAAGATTTATTTATTAATTGTATGTATACGAGAACACTGGCGCTGTCTTCAGACACCAGAAGAGGGAATCAAATCCCATTACAGGTGGTGAGCCACCATGTGGTTGCTGGGAAGTGAATCCGGGGACCTCTGGAAGGAGTAGTCAGTGCTCTTAACTGCTGAGTCATCTCTCCAGCCCCAGCCATCAGTGCCCAGGGGCCCCATTCATGAGTCAAATACTTTAATACTAAACTACAACTCTCACCCGGTTCTAATTTTTTAAAGCCTATTTCACACAGTCTTCTTACCAGAATAGTTCATAGAAATCCAGACTCAACTGGCTTAGAGAGAGGGGATGATCTTGACACAGTAAATGTGATGGTTTGTATATGCTAGCCCAGGGAGTGGCACTATTAGAAGGTGGCACTATTTTGGAGGAAGTGTGTCACTGTGGGCATGAGCTTAAGACTGTTATTCTAGCTTCCTGGAAGCCAGTCTTCTCATTGCCGCCTTCGGAACTCTCAACTCCTCCAGCCTATATCTGCCTGAACGCTGCCAGGCTCCCACCTTGATGATAATGAACTGAACTCTGAACCTGTAAGCCAGCCCCAATTAAATGTTGCCCTTATAAGAGTTGCCTTGGTTATGGCGTCTGTTCACAGCAGTAAAACCTTAACTAAGACAGAAAAACTGAAAATTTTATAATAGCTTCAGGCTGGGCTCCATTGAAGTGCTACAACACCACTAGCAACAACAAACGCTAAAACCCTTTGGGCCCCATTCTCTTTATAAAACAGCCATGTGAGAATTTCTTACTTATACTTAGTACTTTGTGCCATTTGATGTTTCTTATAAATAGTAGGCATCTAACTGTGATGATTTGAGTAAGAGTGTCCCACACAGGCTTATGTATTTGAATGTTTGGGCTGTTAGTGGGGCTGTTTGGGAAGGATTAGGCGGTGAGTCTTTGTTGGAGGAGGTGTGTCACTGGGTGTTGGCTTTGAGTGTTCAAAAGCCACAGCAGCCCAGTTAGCTCTCACTGTCTTATACTTATGGATCACATGTAAGCTCTCAGCTTCTGCTCCAGGGCCATGCCTGCTGCCTGCTGCCTGTTCCCCCACTCTGATGAGCATGGACTCTAGCCCATGGGAACCTTGAGCCCTGAATTACATGCTTTCTTTTACAAGTTACCTTGGTTATAGTGTTTTGTTACAGCAATAGAAAAAATAACTAAGACACCAGCTATTAAAGTCTAAAGAGAATTATCTAAGAGACAAGTGAGTAGAATGTGGAGTCTCTTTAGGTATACGAACCATCACACATAGTAAAGTAATGCTGGATAAGGTACAATCTGTGCTTGTACAACACTGAGCCCTAATATAATCTATGAAAGTTAGCTAGTAATAAGGCAGCCTCTATACAAAACAACACAGCTCCTGCCTTAAAGGGAACAAGAGACAGTTTATTCTGAAGTTGTTTTGAGTGGTCATGGCCCAGGAAACCAGTTCTAGGTTGTATGTTCCAGCTAGAAGCTGTTTCCTTGTGTTTTACTTAACAAAGAAAGTCATAAGTCACAAGTTTAAAACACATTGGTGATAATCAGAAAGGTCATTACAGCGAGATAGGGGAAGGTTTTCTATAGACGTCAGATGCTATCTGATGTCATTCTTAGCTTTTGGGTTAGTTGTCTGCAAAATTAATAGATAAGAATTATCTATTAGTCACAGGATACTAGTTCTAACATAGACCTGGGTAAGGAATGGCTATTCATGGTGCTAAAGCTAGCCCCAGATGAATAATTAGCTTCTGGACTTACTTAAAACATTTGAACTTCACATCACTGCAGTTTTGATCAGTCAGTCGCTGCACATACAGTTTCTGTCCTGGAATTCTTTTAACAATAGCAACACTAGATGACTGTAATAACAGAAGTTTGGGGAACTCTCTGAACTACCTACCTGAATGTCTGTAAACTTAGGAAAAATATGGTTGCTTTTTTAAACCAATAAATTGAAACATTGCTGCGCCTCTGTTACAATGTTTAAAATTTAAAGACTAACAAAGTTCCTGTCAAGGACAAGGACCAGAACTTTGGGACACTAATGGTAACACAAAATTTCTACTTTGGAATACAGTTGA
>NC_034592.1:101795383-101831412 GCF_900095145.1 Mus pahari
CTTTGTAGACCAGGCTGGCCTCGAACTCAGAAATCCACCTGCCTCTGCCTCCCGAGTGCTGGGATTAAAGGCATGCGCCACCACGCCCGGCTCAACTTCTAGTTTCTTATTTTGAAATTGTGACATTAAATTAATTTCAAACTTATATGAGGGTTGCAAGAACCATTCAAAGAACTCACATGATCTTTCACTTAAATTCTCCCATGGTCGACATTGGATACTTATGGACATGTGTGTCATATAGACATATGGACAACAAAACTCTCTTTATTTTGAATTACTTGGTAGCAAATTGCTGGTTTAACATTTCTATTATCCATTGATGGTACAGTGACATTTTCTTAATAAGCAGGACCCTTTTCTACATGTCTATATGGTCAATTGTTCTATGGGTTCCCTCTGAATTGAAACATCACCTCCAGGTGAGAGGCAGATGCTCACAAGTCCCAGGAAATAAACAAACCCCCTCCCCAGCAGCAGAAAAAAAAAAAAGGTGAACAATTTCTAGGGAGAAAACTCTGGCCTGGGTAACCCTCAGAGATTCTAGGACTGTGGAGTGTGGGGCTCCCTGCAAGCTGTGCAGGGAGCTCACAGGAGTAGCTTCCAGGGTCTTTCCTCTTGCTGGGGTGTGCTTTTTGTTGATGTAGTTGCTTTTAAGTCATCCCTGCTCCTTTAAGTAACCCCTCACCCACATTTCTATTAGTAGCACCAATAACAACCCCAGTGGTTCACCAAGTTATATATTGGTGCATTCGTTACTTTGGGGTGAATTTGTGTGTGTGTGTGTGTGTGTGTGTGTGTGTGTGTGTGTTGTGTCACCCCAGGAAAATACTGTCACACAATAATTATTGTTTTATTAAATAAAAGTATTTTTATTATTTGTATTAATTTACTATACAGATATTTATAATATAGAAAGCAATACATTTTAAGGTGTAATGTAACCTTATATGGGTTTCAAATGTTTTTTTCTGTTACACACGTTTCTTTATAAACAAAACCCACAATATTTGATATTTAAAGCATTCCTAAGAATGGAGAAAATAAAACAATACTGGTGAAGACATCTGAAGTTGTGGACTTGGATGACAAATATGTGGGGTTATTATAATGTTTCTTCTGCTTTTATGTTGAAAAAAATCCATAGTGAGTTTTTCTTTTGTAGTAGAAAAAGACCATGTCTTAGTCAGGGTTTCTATTCCTGCACAAACATCATGACCAAGAAGCAAGTTGGGGAGGAAAGAGTTTATTAGGCTTACATTTCCATACTGCTGTTGNTCACCAAAGGATGCAGGACTGGAACTCAAGCAGGTCAGAAAGCAGGAGCTGATGCAGAAGCCATGGAGGGATAGTCTTTACTGGCTTGCTTCCCCTGGCTTGCTCAGCCTGCTCTCTTATAGAATCCAAGACTACCAGCCCAGAGATGGTCCCACCCAGAAGGGGCCTCTCCCCCTTGATCACTAATTGAGGAAATGCCCCACAGCTGGATCTCATGGGGGCATTTCCCCAACTAAAGCTCCTTTCTCTGTAATAACTCCAGCTGTGTCAAGTTGACACAAAGCTAGCCAGTACAGACCAGTTGGAAAATGGAAGAATTTTAAAGATTGGTGTGACCATATTTGTGATTTAGGGACTTTACTTTGGCTGCAATAGGAAGAGCTGCTTAACGTGGGGCATGGATGAAGGTGAGATGCCTAAGTCAACATTACTGAGTGAACAAGATAGATGCAAACAAGATTGACACAAGAGACATGGCACCTAACCTAACTTGAGGCATGATGATGCAATTTTTTTGAATCAAGCTACAGCATGTAGACAATAAAGCAATAGCAATGTCTGAATAGATAGGTTACTCATATGCTTGAAGAAAAAATATGGTCAAATGGCGATGGTGGCACAGTCTCATGATCCTAGCACTGAGAGGATGAAGTAAGAAGATTACTATGAATTCAAGGTCAGCCCATGCTGCAGAGTGAGACCCTGACTCAAAATTTACCTATATACATATGGACACAAATACATCCCTAAATATGTAAAGTAGGATGCAACATTTTACATGAATGCAAACGCTCAAATTTACATTAAATGAACTGGTCAGATAATTCTCTTTGTGGGAGTTGAAAATGCAAGGAGAGAATTTCAGAGAGTCCAGAGAGCATGCATGAGACATTTAATTAATGATTCAAGGGTAACGAATGTGGGAAAAAGGGTTTATGGTTTTTTCCTCCCAGTAGTCTCATTCTGGGAAGGTCAGGTAAGATAAACGATTTAATTCTTCTGACTGCGCTCTAAAATTTTCCTCTTACTATCCAGGCAGGGTGAAGGAATTCCAGCGCCTGTTTCTGCTACAGACTTGTTTTGTGAAAGCTAGTATGTGTTGTCACTCCAACCTGAGAGACTGGCTCTCCAAAGTGTTTTGGCAATTCCTGACTCAATTCCTCCCCTCAGGAAGAGGGCAAAACTTTCCCCTACTCTATTCCAGAAGTCTTGGGCCCTTGGAAGTTGGAGCAAAACCCCGCCCACTGGCCTTCTCCCGAGTGGGCCAAAAGAGTCAACTGGCGGAGAACCCCGCCTCCAGACCCGCCTCCTGGCCTAGGCTCCGCCCAAGGCCCGCTCACCTGCTCAGAGTCACGCCCCTAGGCCGATCTTCAGCTCGAGGCTCCGCCCCCAGGTTCGTCTCCCGCGGGAGGTCCTGTCTTTAAAGCGCCTCCCCAGAGCAGAGCCACACCCTCTAGTTCTGTCATCAGCTCGAGGCCCCTCCCCGAAGCCCGACTCCGACTCGAGACCCCGCCCCCAGCTCGGTCAGGGCGCGGGCCGGAGCTCCACTGCCCACCCCAGAATCGCCGCTACCTCACCTAGGCCGCTGCGCCTGCCCCGGCCGCCATGGCTGGGGGCCGCGGGGCCTCTGGACGCGGCCGGGCAGAGCCGCAGGAGAGCTATTTGCAGCGACAGGACCACGAGCTGCAGGCCCTGGAGGCCATTTACGGCTCGGACTTCCAGGATCTGCGGCCGGATGCGCGTGGACGGGTACGGGTAGGAACGTGGTTGGTCTGGCCCGGTGTTCTCCGGTCTAGGAACCCAGCCAGACGCCTCCAGGCTGGGACGACCACTTAGATCCTGCAGGCTTTTCCTCTTGCAGTTCCACTAGCCTCGCTTTCTGCCTCTGCGCCGCCGCTGGTCTTGAGAAGGCAGCACCTGGACTGAATTCTCTTTTCTCCCCGGGTCGGCTCCTCTCTCTGCCGTGCTTCTTACACCCACTGACGGCCCCTAACCACCCTTCGTCCGTCCTTCCAACCATTCTTCCCCACCCCGACCCGCCCCAGGCCTCGAGGTGGGTTGTGACCGCTCATTCATAGTCACTCATTGCTACTTTGTGCAGGGGATGCTTAGGGGGCGTGGGGGTTCAGGCCTTGTGCTCTCAGCAAACAAACTCCCAGGTCACACTGTGTAAATCCCGTTTCCGGTGTGGAAGAACTTTGTGTACCTTCCTCCGAGGCATTTGAGGAACACGTTTATTGTCGCTGTAATGCAGTGTTTGCCGAGTTCTATTTAAAACATCACTTTCCTTTTTTGTGTGGCAGTTAAGTTGAGGGCAGTAACAGTCTCTCCCTATCCTTGAATAGTTTATCTGCCGAACTAAAATGTTCTTGAAGTTTGGAAATACATCTTTTCCCCCATCTGCCTTACTTCTTTAACTCACAGTATCTGCGTTTTCACTGTATCTAGCCTTTCTTTAGGAAAAGGCTTTACTTAAGCTGTCAGGGCCAAGATTCTCCCACTAAACCAATATACGTTTTAATTTAATGATTTAGACGCTGGGAACAGAGTCATAGGTAAAACAGGCACAAACCCCCTGCTGCCCGCGGGGAGCTTACTTCTCTAGGCCTTACTTGTAACTTTACGTACAGTTTAACCATGCTTCTGGTAAATAGTAAGATAATCTACAGGTCATCTGGCAACTTCTCCATTTCCAGGGAACCAGGAAGTAGGGCCTCAGCCACCAGAATAGTGTGAGAATGTGCAGGGCACTCAGGTAGACCCAGCTGGCCTTTCTTTAGCTTTATGTTCCCAAGGTGCAGGAAAATGGAAGGAAAACCATCAGCCACTTTTCGGTAAGGATACTGATAATCCTAAGATTTACAGCTGATCCCGGTTAGCCCAAGAATTTACAGCTCTCGGTGGCCTTTATAACCAAGAAGACTATAAACACAGAGATCCCGTAAAAGGCAGGTAGAGTTATTCAGTAGAAGGCTCTGGCTCTGGATCACAAGCGGTATGGCCAACACTTTCTTTCAGGCCTCTCAGGCAAATAACTGATGCTCAGTGTGATGAGTCAGAGGTTACGCTTTGAACAAGCTCTCATTAGCGCCCGCTACTTGCCTTCCTTCATGGGAAGGTTATTCGGTGCCACTATCCTGAATCTAGAACCCTTGAGGCCTAGTGGTTTTCAGAATTCAGAAGTGTTCTTACGCCTAATCTGGGGTTATGCGCCTCCCCCCTATCCATGCATGTGGGGGTGTGTTCAAAATGTAAACACAATAAATGTATGAATATGCAAATGTCAGCCTGAACACAGTAAGGACCAGACCTCTTCTCATTTCAGGTCAAGTTTACGGCTAGTAAACTCAGATCACTTTTTTTAACTTTTGGGGGATATGTCATGGATTAAATGTCAGTTTTGAAACATTTCATTCATGGATAGTCGACCAGTTAGGAGTGTATATCAAAAATTAATTTACACATTTAAAAGTTTGGGCATCAGTCATTTAAGATACAGTTTATAATTGAAGGACATTTAAAAATACTACTTATTTATCTTGTCTAGCTTTCTGTACCAGCAGAGGGTCTGCTTCCTCCCTTAGGAGGCATTGCAAACCCTCCTTCCTTCTGTCTCTGGGTCCACTGGTTGTGTATGGGTGCACTTATCTCTTTAGCATTTGTCAACATTGCATGCTCTGTCCTTTCATGTTGACAGTAAATGAATGAAACCTGTCCCATCTAATTTGTATTTCATTGGTTAGAAATCATGTCCATGGTTAAAACTCCCTTTGTTTGTAAATCACTATTTTTCTTTTTCTCTGAACTGTTTTTTGTTTTGTTTTGTTTTGTTTTTTTTGTTTTGGTTTGGTTTTGGTTTTGGTTTGGTTTTTTTTTTTTTTTGGTTTTTTGTTTTTTGTTTTGTTTTGTTTTGTTTTGTTTTTTTGAAACAAGGTTTCTCTGTATAGCCCTGACTGTCCTGGAACTCACTCTGTAGACCAGGCTGGCCTCAAACTCAGAAATCCGCTTGCCTCTGCCTCCCAAGTGCTAGGACCACCACTGCCCAGCTCTGAACTGTTCTTATTCGTTAATTTATTTTTCTATTCTAGGTCTATTTTCTTACTCAATGGCAAAAAGGTAGATATATGTTAGGGAAATTTTATTTGTGGTAACAGGAAACAAAAATTTCCTCCTAAATCAATTATAGACATATTTATGTAATTTATGCAGTTAAAATTTTTTTGACAGAATCAAAATGAACTGCTTGTTTTCTGAACCACATGGGTATTTTATCTCCTTCTTCCTGCATCTACAAAGTACTTCTCCGTCTGAGGGCAAGTGCTTGCCTAGCACGTCCTAAGTTTGATTCCTCAGCACTAAGAAACAAAAGGGGGGGGGAGGAAAAGACCCTCCCCCTGCTCCAGTGTTACCATAAAAAAATAGAAGGAAGGAAGAAAGAAAAGAAAGAGGATAAATTGGCAGATGTTTTTGTTTAGGTTATTTAATATTTCATGACACACAAGAGCTCCGCCTGCCTCTGTCTCCTGAGTGCTGGGACTAAAGGCATGTGCCACACACCCCTGAGACTTCTTTTTTTTTAAAAAAAAAAAAAAAAAAAAAAAAAGCTTCCATCAGATAAATGTAGAAATATCTTTTTCAAGAGGGTCTAGATCACGTTCTCCAGGTGCTGTCCATTCTCACAGTCTGAGAAACACATGAAGTTTCCACTTCTGCTGCCAATCTGAAGTGCTGCCTCTATACACACACACACACACACACACACACACACAGGTTGCTAACCCTTCCATTCCCGTGCTTGGTATAAAGCTTTCCAAAGTTGATATTAGCAATTCCCAAATGTATTTGCATCTATTCCTTGCCACTATCCCTTTAATTTTTAATGCTGTTATAACATTGTTTTAAATTATTATAAATTCTTAACAATCCTTGGTGTTTAACATTGTTGACATTCGCTGTGCTGAATTTTCCTGTTTCAGTGTGACTGTTTAAATGGCCTGGCCTGATGCCTTCTTCATTCACTTTCTGCTGCTATAACATGCTACCACAGGTTGGAAACTTTATAAAACAAAAACAAAGCATAATTTATTTCTTACAGTCCTGGAGCCTAGAAAGTCTAAAATCAAGGGGGCTATACCTTGTGAGGGCCTTGCTGATCATAAATAGCAGGAGACATGGCACGGCAAAGGAGGGTATTCCTGCGTGCTTGTGTATCTCCTTGTCATCTTATAAAGTCATTGATCTCATGATTATGGCCCCTCTTCTAAATATCAGACTATATTCGGATCGATTAGTTTTCTAATACATGTACTTTTGAGGGACACGTTGAAACTATAGCACCTGGTCCAATCCTGTTCGAATCTCTATTAGAACAAATTCTGAATGTTGTGATGTTTGTTCAAAATGAAGCTGAAGGTCATACTAAATTTTAAATAATCTAATGTTTGGTTTTTTTTAATTTGATGAGCAAATGTTTGAGAAAAGATAAACGTGGTCATTATAAACAAAGTAGTTTTAGAGATGGAGGAATGAGGGAAATAAATATTTAAGGCATTTCATATAAATCTAGAGGAATGTTAATCTAATTCCATTTTCTGAGTACTTGCCATTAGTATCTTTCTGACTGTTACTGTCTTCATTTTTTTTTCTTGATATAATGTGTGTGTGTGTGTGTGTGTTTACATGCATGCATGTGTGCACGCGTGCATACTTATAGTGTACCTCAATATGTGTTAAGTCCAGAAAAGGATATCTGGTGTTTCTGTTGCTTTCCACTTGTAGGTTTTTGTTTTTTGTTTTTTGTTTTTTTTAATTGAGACAGGATCTCTCACTGTACCTTAAGCTCACCATTTGGCTAGGCTGCCTCCACTTACCTCTGCCCTCCAAAACTCGGATTATAGGCACACATAGGCATGTGGATATGTATGGGTTTTCCTTGGATCCTGGGAATTCATGCAAGTCCTCCTGATAATTCACGGGAGGCCCACCCAGTCCGCTGTCTCCATTTTTTTTTTTTTTTTTTTTTTTTTTGGTTCTATACAGATTTATAAACAGGCTGCCCAGATTATCTCCCTTCCCCCATGGCTCTATCTAGTTTCATGTAGGCTACTTCCATCTGAATGCTATTTCCATCAGGAAGAGAAAACAAGAAGCTATGCTGATTCAAGTTTACCTTCAAATGCAAGGAGGACAGATAGCAGGAATCTAGGTAACAGTTCTAGGCAGATACCTCAAACTGGTTAGAGGGTGTGCCTTTTTTCCTTAACAGTTACAATAGATACATACGTACACACAGAACTACAGACTTGTAAGTGTGCTTAGCAATTATTCACACTGTGTTTGATGGACATTTATATAACAAGTTAATTTCCCAAACCTCATTCTTACTTTGGTGCCTGTTTTATAACCCAGTGAAGTCTAATGATGGGACTGTCACCTCATACCTTTGAGTCTTGGAACCTGAAGATTTTCAGCTTCATGAAGTTAAAATATTCAGCTTTTAAGGATATTGACCCTTCCCTCTAGTATGTGTAACAAGCACAGACATGTACCTAAACCAATTCATATCGCTGATCTCGAGTGTTTAGGAGACAAAGGTGCCTGAGAGAAGCTTTGTTAAGTAGCTTTTTTAAAAAGTAAAAAGATTGGGTCTGAAGAGATGGCTCAGCGGTTAAGAGCACTGACTGCTCTTCCAGAGGTCCTGAGTTCAAATCCCAGCAACAACATGGTGGCTTGCAACCAACCATCTGTAATGGGATCTGATACTCCCTTCTGGTTGGTCTGAAGACAGCAATAGTGTTCTCACATACATACATAAATACATCTTTAAAAAAAAAAGAAAGGAAAAGAAAGAAAAAAAGATTTATCTTGGCACAGTTGTAAAGGTTTCATTGTCAGTCAGCTTTTGCTTTGGGGTCTGTATTGTTAGTCAGGGTTCTCTAACAGAATTTATAGAATGATTATCTATCTATCTATCTATCATCTATCTACTGTCTATCTACACACAGAGGAGAGGGGTATTAGAATGACTTAAAGCTGTGGTCCAGCTAGTCCCACTATGGCTGCCTCTGAATATAAACTCCAAGAAGCCTGTAGTTGTTCGGTCCACACGGCTGGGTGGCTTAGCTGTTCTTCAGTAGATGCTGGCATCCTGAAGAAGTAGGCTCGAATGCTAGTGAAGGAATGGACTTGCTAGCAAGGGCTAGAGCATGCAGGCAAAGAAAAAGTGCAAGCTTTCTTCTTCTGTGCCCTTTTATATAGGCTGCCAGCCAAAGGTGTGGTCCAGTTAGAGGTGGATCTTCCCACCTCAAATATCTGAATGACTTCTCACTTCTAATGGTTTAATTGAGAAAAAATCCCTCATAGGTGTGCCCAGTCATGTAGGCTTTAGTTAATCCCAGATGCTGTCAAGTTGACAACCAAGAATAGCCATCAGAGAGCCTTTGTCAAGTCAGTGGCCCATTGTGAGAATATGTATGTAGCAGAGGACCTTTCACTTCATGGTCACACAGAGGAAGAGAAAGGAGATATATATATATATATATATATATATGCCACCCTGGAGAATGGGAAGGGCTTCTTAGGGTGAAGTTTCAGTTGCTGAGGTTTAAGGTTCTTTGTGTCCTGAACATACCTTACAAAAAAGTCATTTCCTGTCTTCTTGAGTGAAACCTAGCAAATATTCTGGTCTAATCTCTGAAAGAACTATTCTTTGAGTAATTTCATTATTTGAGTTCAACATTATTGTTTTTGACATTTTTCTTTGAGTAAGTTGGTGGTGGTTAGTATTAAATTAGCTGCACATGACAGAGAACCTAACAGTAATATTTGTACATAAAAGTCTGGGACTCAGGGGATCTTCCTTTATTCTGAGGATGTTCTGCCCTTAACCTGCCCTTGTGCTCTAACATCGTTGTCTGAACGGAGCTTTGCCTTCGTAGCTTTATTCCAACCTGTTTGAAAAAGAAATGTGTAAAGAAACTGCATATGAAGTTGGGTACAGTGGTACAAACCATTAATGCCAACCCTTAGAAGGGTGAGACAGAAGGATCTTGAGTTCAGGGCTAGCCTGGGCTATATACCAAATCCCCAAATCAACAGAAACTGTTGTATCCTTTTCTTTTGTGTTTGTTGTTGTTGTTTGTTTGTTCCATTAACTTATTTATTCACTTAACATCCTGATCGAAGCCCCACCTCACCTCCCAGTACCCCCCTCACACAGCCCCTCCCCCGCTTCCCCTTTTCCTCTGAGAAGGGAGAGGTCCCCCACTGGATACCAACCTTCCCTGACACATCAAGTCACTGTAGGACTGGGTACATCCTCTCCCACTAAGGCCAGACAATTTTTCTCTTAAGATCATTTTCTCTAAATTTCATATGATCATTCTTTAAAAATAAACAAAACCCAAAAGCCTTGTGGTTCGGGGGACTGAAATCAGAGCCTCACAAATGCTAGACAGATGCCAAACAACAGCTCCATCACTAGACCAGCAAATGACAGATCTCGAGTCTCTTAATTTTCCAGAAATTAATTCATTGGCTAAACCTAGCTGCAAAGTAGCCTGGGAGATGTATCCAACTAAACTGTCGGGTTCTATTGCTATGAAGTAAAGGAGAGACTGGATAATGAGGATAACTAGTAGGCTTTTCTGAGAAATATCCCAAAGTCTGTCATCTGTAGGGGAAATACTACAGGAGCCATTAAATTCTGTCAGCCAAAATAAGGGCCTTAAACATAGCCAGTCAGCCTGTTGCTTCTGTGGCCTGTTCTTACTTCTTTGTGTCACCCTCACTTGGAACTCACACTGTGGCAAGCTGTTAGGCTTCATCTCATCCTGGGTCATTCCTAGGTGGCTGTGGTGTATTCTTACATCTGAATCACCATCTCTGAGCTCTTGGGCTCTGGAAGTGGAAACCTTTATGCCAGGTGTCTCCTCACTTCAAGTCATGTTCTAGCCTGGTTTCTAAACATTGGATTTGGTGTTAGCTGCCCTGGTCCTTTCATCCCTAGTGGTTCTGTGGTGTTACTGCACTGCAGAGTTTTCTAGACTGTGACCTGCCTGGGGCTCTGTGGCTGCTCCCGCTAAGGAGTATTTACTGGATATGTTTATTCAGCCCAGAGTTCTACAGACCATTACCCTTCCATGATCCCCAGTGGTCCTGGGAGCTGGCTCTGAGAAGCCTCTTCTGTAATTTTTGAGCAGTCCTTACATGGATTCACTTGCACTTCATTAAGAATTCTCCATAGAGAAGAGTGTCTTAGTGTTGTGTAGTTCTCCAGTGAGCTACTGCCTCCTCAAGTGTGCTTCCTGCTTCAGTGACTCCAAGCATTTAGCCATGGCCTGCTAGACCCTTTCCCAGGGAGGTTAGTTATATCCAGATAGACTCATTTCTGTGTGATAGAGAATGGTCTGAGCAGCTAGAGCCAGGCTCACTCCAGGAGACCTGATGGCCCCAATGTTCTAGGGAAGGTTCTGAATGTGAAGTGCTCTTCCCCATCTCATGGTCTCTACCACCTTTGCCTTCACTGTCAGCCTGGTTCCGGGGTAGTCATTCTGAGGAACTCAGAAAGGTTAGCATGACTTTTCACAAAGCAAACAAGACAATCCTTGGCTTGGCCATCATAAACAAGAGTGCCCTGGCTGGGATGTTCTGGCCATGCAGGCATATGCACTCGAGGGATGTTGTGTGAAGCACCTTCAGCACCGCCCAGTCCAAAAAACCTAGACAATTCAAGTGAAAACTCTTTGAAGGTGTTTTTATAACTGGAAAGTTCATTTTGTAAGATGCAGAAAAATGCATTCTTAGAATTATTCATAGTGTGGGATTTACAGTATTAACTATAGATGATTTTTCTCATGGGTAATCCAGTATAGATGCCAAACCCTTCTCTTTCCTACTCAGTAAGAGGACCACAGGTATGCTGTCTGTATCAGTTAATAAGCTTTCATTCAGAACTTAGGAAGAAGACTGACAAGAAGGAGTGTTGATCCATTTTCAGAGATAACTTAACCTGTGTGCCATCTTCCTGCTTCAGCATCCCAGAAACTAGGATTAGAACTATGAGCCATGGTTCTCCACTTTCCCTTTTGGTATTAAAATACTGTATCTGCCCTAGGAAGATAGCTCAGTGGATAAAGCATTGGGCCTCGAACTTGAGGATCAGAACTTGGACTCCACAGGCATGGTGGTTGCCTGTGATCCCAATACTTGGGAGACAGACAAGATCCCTGGGGCAAGCTGGCTGGTTAGTCTAGATAGAATTGGCAAGATTTGGGTTCAAGAAACCCTGCCTTGATAAATCTAGGGTGACATCAACCTCAGGCATCTCTATGAAAATACACGCAATGCATGTTCCACACACACACACACACACACACACACACACACACACACACACACACATATGCACCCATACATACACATGAGCCCATACAAACACATGAATCCATACACCCACATGCACCTGCTCACCCCACACATGCTAAAAAAAATTCTGTATTGTTCTAAAGTACTATATATTGGAATAAATAATTTTTTAAGATTTATTTATTTATTATATGTAAATACACTGTAGCTGTCCTCAGACACACCAGAAGAGGGCATTGGATTCCATTACAGATGGTTGTGAGCCACCATGTGGTTACTGGGAATTGAACTCAGGACCTCTGGAAGAACAGTGAGTGCTCTTAACTGCTGAGCAATCTCTCCAGCCCCCCTAAAATAATTTCTTAACAGAAAGTTAATTGGTGATTGTAATGCCTCTTCAAAATTTATGTTCATTGAGGCAATAGTCTATAAATATGTGGCTTGATGTAGAAAGCACAGGTAAAATTTTGACTAGCTTTCTCTCCATGTGTCTATCTCTAAAATGGAGCCGAATAATCTTCTAACTTTGCCAGATTCTTGTCAGAAAATAAATAATAATATAGGTAAAGAGTGATTGATAGGCAGGTAGGAGGAGTAGCCTCAGCTAAAAGATTAACTGTAAATTGGTAATTGTAGCAAATGTATGGTGGGTACAAGGTTCTATCCTATCATTATCTCTACTTACCTTTGATATTTTCCCTAATTAAAACTTCACAAAGAAAGTGAGGCTATTTGGGGCTCCGCCAAAGTACTTGTGCTTCCCAGCCCAGGTCTGCCTGTAACTACAGCTCCAAGGGGGTCCAACACCTTCCTTTGGCTTCTTTAGTACCTGCCCATAGGTGGCATACATTCACATAAACACACACATAACACAGCTAATCTTTGAAAAATAATGACAACTCTTAAGAATGGTCACATATCGCCGGGCGTGGTGGCGCATGCCTTTAATCCCAGCACTCAGGAGGCAGAGGCAGGCGGATTTCTGAGTTCGAGGCCAGCCAGGTCTACAAAGTGAGTTCCAGGACAGCCAGGGCTACACAGAGAAACCCTGTCTCGAAAAACCAAAAAAAAAAAAAAAAGAATGGTCACATATCATCAGAAGCATCAGATATCCGCGTTCTTCCTATCAACAAAATAACTCCTGTGCAGAATTCTCTTGGCATGTTGAGCCACACTGCTGTCTTGCTGTGTGGAGAGTGGTTTCACCCCAGCCTCTCCTCCTCCTACTGGTTCTCCTTTTGACTCCCTGGATGCTGACCATCCCAGCTACCTTGCTGTATCCAGGATTCCCCACTATGCCAGCCTGCCCTTCCAGCTGTTCCCATAAGCATCCTCATGGGCTTTAGTATCTTTCCTATCTTTAAAATCTGAACAACAGCAACAAAATCTCTCCCTTGATTTCCTATCATCTCCCTTTCTCTCAACCACTCCCAGCCCACCCACCTCTGCCGTGTTCCCTGTCCCCCTTCACATTCAGCCTTGAAGGAGCTGTCTGGGTTTGCAGTGTCCACTTGCTCACCTAGCTGTCACTCCTCGGCATACTCTCTTGGGTTTGATGCCCACAATACTGAAGATCAAGGTCTACCTGTGGCCTCCATGGCCCCAGCCATAAAATCTGCTCTCATCACTACTGAGGGATCAACTGGCACAAGACCCTTCCTCTCCTTTCTGGCCTTCATTGCCAGATCTCTCCTAGCTTGATCTCAAATCCATTTTCTCTTCTCCCTCCCACACTCCCTCCTTCTGTGGATGTCCAACATTGGCTTAATCGTTATAATAATGTTCTTGTTTGTTTGAAATTCACAGTGCTGGGGATATAACCCAGACCCTTATACATGCAAGGCAAACACTCTACCACTGAGCTACATCCCCCAGCCCTGTTGGTTTTTATTTCTGCTTTCAGTCTTCCCCATTCATTCCTTACTCAACAGCCAGAGTGGTCTTTTAAAGTGTATGTTGTATCTTATCATTGCCCATCTTTAAATCCTGCTGAGTTTGTTGCCTGGCTGACCTTTCTCAGTGCACCTGCTTTTTTTGCTTGCCCTTCACACATATGCCCCAGCCCCACTGGCCTCCTTTTGGCCTTTGGGGACACCCATCTCTGCCCAGGATCAGCTTATCCACCTAAGCATTTCCCAGTGACCACATCTGAGCATGTTCCCTTATGACTCAAACACATTAAATGATCAAAGTGCTCATGTAAGAGTCCTGTAGAGGCAGGAGTTAGCTTCTTGTAAGTACTAACAAAACATTGCCCATTGAGACAACCGTAAGCTGCTTTTAAATATTTTTGGTGAGACCAGGCTGGGCCAACTCTGTTCCGATTTCAGTCTAAACACAGGATGAGAACATCCCATACCTGAAATATGAGTTCTAAAGTACTCCCCAAGGAAAGTTTTAAAAATATACAACAATTTCAAAATCTACAATATGAAACACACCCCAGGCATTTCAGGCAGGTATGGTTGACCTGTGTCCCCTGCTCATGAGGTCTTTTTCCCATACCTGTTCGGGTGGCTTCTCCCTCTGTCACTCACCCCTGTTTCCTTTGCAGCTCTCCCTGTCCTTTGCCTCTGCTCATCTGCCCTCTAGTCTCTATGTGTTGGATGGGACCAGGTCTGTCTAGATTCACCTCCCGCCTCCAGGCCAGCACCTAGCACATAGTAACCAGTACCTCCCGCCTCCAGGCCAGCACCTAGCACATAGTTAACCAGTACCTCCTGCCTCCAGGCCAGCACCTAGCACATAGTTATCCAATACCTTCTAAGGAGTGGAAGCCCAGGGGATGTTTTTCTTCAATCCTTGGATACCTTTGGCAGGGAAATGTATTTTTTTCTGGCATTTTCACTTTTAAACCATGCTTTTGGAAACATGACAGAACACTTCTGTAAACCATAAATACTTTCGAAACTTGGGAATAGAACTTTTCAACTAAGGTGATCATTATCATCCTCATTAAGATTGTTTCTCCGGGGGATAGAGAAGGTGGCGCAGTGCTTGTAAGCACTGACTTCTCTTCCAGAGGCTCAGAGTTCGATTCGCAGCTCACAGCTGTCCGTAACTCCAGTTCCAGGGGATCTGATGCCTTCTTCTGTCTCCACAGGCACCAGGCACACACATGGTGCGCAGAGATCGATGCAGGCAGAACACCCATACACATAAAATAATAATTGATCCTCCAATTGGCTGGGATGGTGTCAAGCAGCTCTAACTTAGTGTGCAGGGACAGGTGGGGAGAAAAAAACCCTACAAGATGTGTTCTTTTTCTCTTTTAGGTGAGAGAGCCTCCTGAAATCAATTTAGTTCTTTACCCTCAGGGCCTAGCTGGTGAAGAAGTGTACGTGCAGCTGGAACTGAGGGTTAAATGCCCGCCGACATACCCAGATGTGTGAGTACCTGTGTAAGAAGCTTCTGAGTCGTTCCGATTTTCTGTTTTGACAGCATAGGAACATTACAGTTGGGAACATTTCCTCTTTCCTTCCTTTGTCTGCCATGTAGTTTCATTTCCCATCACCTGTATCTCAGTAACACTACATCAGCCCTAGACTTTTTACAAAGCTGCCTTTAAGTCTACATATAGTTGTAGAGTGCTCACTACTGATGCTAATATTCACTCATTGACCAGATGCTAGTATTTACTCGTTGACCAGATGCTAGTATTTACTCATTGACCACATTTTTTGCTTTTGCAACTTTCATGCTTATTTAATTCTTTGTAATCTAGAGAGAAGGAAGGTCTATACATACAGGATAAAGATGTGGTGAGCATTTAAAGTGCTTCCTTTATAGCCATTGGAGATGAGATGACCTGCCCTGCCTGGCCTTTTACTGCCTGGAATAAAGAGAGGAATGGAGCTACTGTTTTTCTCAGTGGAACAGTATAAGTCTGACCAAGTGGTACAGGGTTGTCTCCTGTGCTCCAGGGCTGTCCCCAGTCCTGCAGACCTTGACCATCTGAGTCCCTCCCCACCAATACCTTGTGTTTTCTCCAGTGGGAGAGGCAACCAAAACTATACATAGTTGTAAGCACTCACGAAGGTGACATCACCACTTGGTATGAAGCTAGAACAAAAGCATCTCCATGAGGACTCAGTGGGCTCTTCTGTAAGCATCCCCAGGGCCTCTGATTGGCTGGGACAGTGTCAGGCAGATTTAGCTTTATGTGCAGGGACAGGTGAGGGGCTGTGGGGAGAGTGGCAAATGAAAGGAAATGCTCTTTTCCTCAGTGGGTGGGGCATGAATGGAGACTGTGAAGTTAAGAAATGGCAAAGAATCTCATTGGTTCAGTCTGAGCTTCCTGAAGTCAGTAATGTTCGTGCTTCCAACAGGGTTGAGAGAGCATGCATAGAAGCTTGTGGGAGGGTGACTCATGAGAAATGTAATTAAGTTTATGAAATAAAATTAAGCCAGTGGCTGTCTGGCTTTTGTTTTGTGCTTCATGGTGCGGTATACATGGTATCTTTGCTGACACTGTGTTAGTGCAGATGGCTTAGGTCAGGGCTCACTTTCTTAAGAATGTTATTGCTTAAATGTCAGGTACAAGCCTCCATGCTCTTGACTTATAAGTGCGGTTGTAAACATGGGCATTCTCACAACCTCCTTAGATTTGATAATTTGCTAGAATGACTCACAGAACTCAGAACAAGTAATTTTCTGGTTTGTTGTAAAGGATTTGATCTAAAATAGCCCAAGAAGGCCGCATAGGCCAGAGCATAGGGAGGGACATAGATCTGCATGTCCTCTCCAGGCCACCATCCTCAGCTCCTCCACTTGCTTGGCAGCTCACTGTACCCTTCAACCCTGATGTTCAGGGGGCTGGGTGAGGTTTTGCTCTCTAGGCATGACTGAACAGTAATTAAGTCATTGGCCATTGGTGATTGAGCTCAGTCTCCAGCGCCAACTCCCTCAGGGATCTGGGGTGTGGTTGGAATATCTCATCCCATAGTCAAGGCTGGAGCTATAACCACCTTCATCCCCACACTGTGCTGGCACCCAAGCAAGCCTTAACCTTTCCTCATAAACTCTGGTCTGCCTCAAAGGGTTTGTGATGAAGAACATAATATGCTCTCCTGAGCTCTGCCACTCAGGAAATTCCAAGGGCACTGGGGCCTTTGAGCCAGAAACTGTGGCCAAAGGTCACAGGCAACATATTCGTTATTGTACCATAGACTCAAGCACTCAAATGTTTGTTCTTGAAAAGTCAACATGAAAAGCCCAGATATGTGCGTACTAAAATACTAATTATAGCATAATTTCTGAAAGTAAATAGACTAGAGCCAGGCAGCAGGCCCATGCCTATGGTCCCAGAATTAAGTCAGGAAAATTGTGAACCTGAGACCACAAAGGATAGCCCTGGAGCACAGTTTCTTGCCTCGGAACTCCTGATGGGAGATCTTCATTGGTTGAGCTATTCTGTGCATGATGGAAAGTTGAGTCACAATCCTGCCTTGCCTGCCAAACAGCTTGTCCCTGGGCTACAATAACCCAGAGTCTGCAGATCTCTATAAATGTCGCCTGGGAAACTAAAACTCCCCTGGTTGAAAAGCTACCAACTACAGAGAACTAGTCAGACAGATTATATGTCCATTTGATATAAACATGGAATGATTTAGGGCTGGAGAGATGGCTCAGTGGTGTTTGAGCACTGATTGCTCTTCCAAAAGTCTTGAGTTCAAATTCCAGCAACCACATGGTGGCTCACAACCATCTGTAACAAGTCCTGATGCCCTCTTCTAGTGTGTCTGAAGACAGCTAGAGTGTACTTACATATAATAAATAAATAAATAAATCTTAAACATAGAATAACATAGAAATGCTTAGAACTTAGAAAGTTTAAAAGTAATCTCATCAACCACACAAAATTATCATGTCAAGGACCTAAAGCATTGGTATGATACATGACAAGTTTTGTTCTGTTGATATTGCTATATAGAATTTTTTTTTTTTTTTTGGAGACATAGTCTCTTTGTGTAGCCCTGGCTGGCCTGGAATGTAATATGCTGACTACACTGGCCTCAAATTCACAGAGATCCACCCATCTCTGCCTGGGACTAAAGGTGTGCATCACCACACCTGGCCAAATAGGAGAGGCTGGAGAAATGCCTGAGTAGTTAAACACTGGCTGTACTTCCAGAGGACCCACATTCAAATCCCAGCACCCACATGGTGCTCACAACTGCCACCAACTCTAGTCCTAAGGGATCTGACACCCTCTTCTGCCTTTCATGGATACTACGGTATACAGACATGAATGTCAGCAAAACAACCATCCATACACATAGCATAAGAATAGATCATTTTTTTAATTATGTAAGTGCTAGAGGGATAAATCAGTGCTTGATGCCTAAGCACAAGAACCTGAGTACTTGTTTCCAGCACATAAATAAAAAGCTGAACATGCTGGTGTGCATGGTATTCCCAATGCTGGTGACCCCTGGAAGTGCTGGCCAATGCTGGGACTCACCTAGTGAGGGAGTCCCAGGTACCAGCGATAGAGACTGTCTCCAAAATCAAGGTGGACAGCTCCCAGGAAGCAGTACCTGATGTTGACCACTGTCCTCTACAAGCAAGTCACACATGCACACATTCACCTACACACATTCGCCTGCACAAAGACACACACAGAAACAATTGTGTAAGGCTTGATTCTAGGGACTGCTCCAGTCAGTTTAAAATAATGTGATATAGGAGAACACTTATGCACAGTGGTCCTTGATTCCTCTGTGTGAGAGAATCCTGGGTGTGGTAGGCCATCTGCCATCTGTGGACTCAAGACATATTGGCATTACTAAGGTTTTTAAAAAATACAAATTTATATCTCCCAGATTTTATCTGTTCAGGAAGATCCTGACTGTAGCATCCTGTTCTACAGGGCGGTAATGAAGCCTTGAGAGAGTGTACACTAGGTGAATACACAGGAAGGCTTCACCAAGGTAAAATGCTAGGAACCACTTAGAAATGCTTAACAGGAAGTGATGAATCACTTTCTCATCAGGAAAATTACATAAATTCTGTTTAATCCCAGAGAGCTATTAATGGATGTTTATTGGTTAGGAATAAAGGGACCCCGGAGGCTGACTGTGTAATTTCCTTGAGGTTAAAGTATTTTCCTAGATGAACTCTGAGGGATGAAGCAGCAGGAAAACCGTGGGATAGGCAGGTTTCTATGATGCACACACACACACACACGCACACGCACACGCACACACACACACACACATACACATACACACAGCAGAATGGTGTGGACAATTGTGAGAATCCCAGAGGGATCGTGATGGCTGCACTCATCAGGCATTCTTGTGCTTCCTGCTGGAGCCCAAGGATGTGCAGAGAATGACAATATAGAGGAGCACATCGTCAAGTCACCACTCAGCCAGGGAGCAGAAGGAGCAGGACGAATTGCTGTGCAGGGCATCGAAGTCAGCAGAGGCAGGGAATGATGCTGGGACATTTTAACCAGATCCTTAAAAGAATATCAGAGAAGATTTTAGGGATCAAGCCTAGTTAGGGGCAATGTGGCTTTGTATATTTGGGCCTTCCCACTTCTCCACAGGGTACAGGGTTCTCCATGCCAAGCACTGTATCAGCTGGAGTTGTTGGGAGTGTAGTTGAAGGCCTTCTGAGGTTAAAGGGATACATGGCTGGTCACACGGGGAGTTTTAGCTAGGAGGTCTGTATACTGGATCCTCAGGTGCTCAAGCCCAGCAGATCTTAGAACAAGCTGCAGACTCTTCTTCTCAAGTAACGTCTTTCTGTGTGTGTCTGTTTTTTCAGAGTTCCCGAAATAGAGTTAAAAAATGCTAAAGGCCTGTCGAATGAAAGTGTTAATTTGTTAAAATCACACCTGGAAGAACTGGCCAAAAAGCAGTGTGGAGAGGTAAGGGTGGCCAAGCTGGAGCTTTGGAAACAAAACAGAAAGAGCCCACTCCCCTCTACACAGCCTGCCCCAGTAATAACACGTAGAGCACTGAGTACGTGATCACAGCCTCCATCCTGAGAGTGATGCTTGGGGTCAAGGTGTCGGCTAACTCCATCCCCATAAAGATCCCATGCTATGTCCTTCTTGGCCTCTTCTCTGTTCTCCCACTCTCTCCTTCATACCTGGCAACCACTAGTCCATCCTTCATTTCTGTAATCTCATTTTGAAGATCTTTCATACAGTATGCAACCTTATGAGATTGGTAGTTTTTTTCAGGTGCATTGTTCTCTGAAGAGTTGCCCAAGTGGTTAGATGTAACAGTAATTGTTACATTTTATAGCTGAGTAGTATTCCACCTTGATGTTCCTTTAGCCATTTACAAGTTGAAATACATTGAGTTTTCTAGTTTTTAGCTATTATAAATAAAGTTGCTATAAATATTCCCACATGCTTTTCAAGCTAGAGTGATAAACCTGTCGTTGAGTATAAGGGGTGTACTCATCCTACAGAGTAGCACAGCTTAGTCACACAGCTGGTCCCCTTTGTGATCTCGAACTAGCCAGGGAGCCACAGCTGCTGCTCCACCCAGTATCTCAGCTGCATCCACAGGTAGGTAGGCCAGGAGGCCAAAGTGCAATGTGGTGTTGTCCAGCCTTAATAGGAAGGGAATTCTGACATTCGACACAACGTGGTGCAACCTTAAAGAAGTTGGAATAAGTGAAATGAGCTGACTGTAGTAAGACAGGTACTCCATGACTATTCCAGATAGTCAAACTCACAGGACAGAGAGGAGAATGGTAGCTGCTGGGGCTAGGAGAGCAAGGAAGTGGGTGGCAGCGATGCCTGTCAGTCACGGTTGCCCAGCAGTATTTCTGCATGTCTCAGTAGTGGACAGAGTGCTGCTGGAGTCTGCCCCACAAATTGGGGGACAAAAGAAACCTTACTGGAGCCATCCTCATGGGATGGGATTGGAGGGGCATAAAGTGTGGGACTGTGCTGTGCAGCTCCAGCTTCTTTGTCAAAAGTTGGTTTTCGTGGCTTGAAGTCTTGGCAGTTGAAAATACAATTCTGAGGAATTCATTTATGTTTTCAAGAAAAATGGAGTGTAATTAAATGTTAGCATAAGCTTAGGGACTCGCTGTGGTAGGGTCTTCCCTGGAAGCCGCCTGTTAGAGTAACTTCATTCGTTCAGTTACTCTGAACATTCAGAGGAACACCAATAGCAATGCTTAGGAACGTTCACCTTTGCCCCAGTGATGTTTTGGGGCATGAGGAGTGCTGGGGGACAGAGTCTCACTAGATAGCTCTGGTGGCCCAAATAAGAGGTGTGTGCCCACATGCTCAACACTCCTCTGAGTGACTTTTGATCTGCATTTGAATATCTTGGTTGGTTGGTTGGTTGGTTGGTTGGTTGGTTGGTTGGTTGGTTGGTTGGTTGGTTGGTTGGTTTTTTGAGACAGAGTCTCACTATGTAGCCCTGGCTGTCCTGGAGCTCACATAGAAACCAGGCTGCCCTCAAACTCACAGACATCTGCCTGTCTCGACCTCCTGAGTCAGGAGTGTACTACACACCTGGCTGTGTATTAGCGGATACTGGTAAAATCAAACTCCTGGGTTCCTCCCTGGGTCAGAAGTTATTTACTGCCTGGACATCTTATGCTGGGGAAACTACAGTGTTGAGACGATTTGGCCTCAGTGGGGGGCACAGACAAAGCACAGTCTAAGACCATGACAGACTGTGGACTAATGCTCTGGAGAATTACGATGAGGGGTCCAGAGTGGAAGGAGGGCAGGAGAAGCCCTTAAACAGTATCTGAGGTAAGTCCTGAATGGGCAGGAGAAGTATTCAGTAAGACTCACTTTGGAATATGGTTGCTTTTCTCCAGTCCTACAAATTGTATCCGACTTCACTTGTTCAGAAAATAAATGCCACTAAGTTAAATCAGTGAGAACAAAACTTTGACAGTTGTGGTCTTGCCTGTTTCTGGTTAGAAATGGTCTCTCGAAGTGGTGGAAACGTTTTGCTTTATCCAATGTTCCTTAGTCTTTCTCTTAGCCCTTGCTTAGACTCTAGACTGGCATTACTCAACTCTAGGTCAAGGTATATTTAGTAAACACCACCACTTCTGGTATAATAAAAGAGTCTATCACCTCTACCGAGTGAAGGCTGCACTTTCTTAGCACATACTCCTGGGAAGGTCGACTGTGAACAGACTCGCAGCTTCTCAAGGAAAGCGTTATCAATGCTCAGGGCCTTTAGAAGCAGCAGCATGAAAGAGTAAGATGTTTAAACGCTCTCTGGTAACTCTGGGGAAAGGAACCTCAGGCCACATTCTTCACTGACAGTAGCAGCTTGGCTATGGTACCCTGGGCTGGATGCCAGTCATTGTGGTCTCAGAACCCCTTAACTATTGATTGCCACTCTACCATGGCTTCCAGCTTAGCCCAGAGGCTGGAGAGGTGACTTTCTCTGTCCCCTATGGATGTTTGAGGTGGCCTTCCCTTCCTGGCTCTGGCTGATTCCTTACATATTGACCAGCCTCTTGCTTGTTCATTGCCAGAAGGGAGGGAAGGAGAGCTCTATAGACTTGCTTCTGGGCCTCTGATCAGTGTGCTATCTGGACAAGTGACAGTGCTGATGCTCATGGGACCATTCCGTCTAACCGTCAAGTAAATGGGCTCTCTGCTTGGGAAGGTAGCCATTCCCTTTCTACAGTCTTACATAGTTTTCAGCTGCATTTATACAAAGGATTAGATGTTAGGAAAATGACAGTATATTTGAGTAGGTCTTACCCCCCCCCCCCACACACACACACACAGGAAGAGACACTTTTTATTTATCTCAGCAACAATTTATCTTGACCACAGACTCAGTGAGCCCTTTAAATGCTTTTTCTACTGTGACTGTGTCACATACCTAATTCCAAACATGTCAGAGCAAAGTGACAAAATGCTGGCACAGCAGGTGAGTCTGGCTGCCTGCTCATCGTATTGCTGGGTGGCAGTCCCTCTCCAGGCCCCGCCCCTTGCCATCAACTGATCATTTGTGGTTGTTTTGTTTACATGTGTAGGTGATGATATTTGAACTGGCACACCATGTGCAGTCGTTTCTCAGCGAGCATAACAAGCCGCCACCAAAGTCTTTCCATGAAGAAATGCTGGAAAGGCAGGCTCAGGAGAAGCAGCAGAGGTTGCTGGAGGCCAGGCGGAAGGAGGAGCAGGAGGTGAGAACCAGCTGTTGCTGCTGGCCCCAGCCTGGAGGCCTCCATGTATCTATTCCCTCTCGCCATGAGTATGTCTGTGAGTCTTACTCATTATTTCATTCAGGAAATGTGCATTCATGTGAGAAATCACTACAAGTCACTGAGCAACGCTACCCAGTTCCCTCCCTGCAGCCATCACTGGCTTGGAGCCCTTCTCTAAGTGGCTCAACGCTAAGCCTGCCAGCCTGTACAGGAGTTCACTGAATCTGGAGGCTTTTTCCTCCTGACTGACAGATGTGGCTGGTGCCCAGAGAGTAGAAGAGCCAGGAGTTAAACTTACTTTCATGGTCACTAAACATCTCTAGTCTTCTGTTAACTTATCATGAGCAGGAACTGCTTCCTGACTCTAAAAATCCTGTAAGATGTTTTATACCCTGGGTTTCCTTCTTGATTTTAACTTAAAATGGTTTTCTTTTTAGCCCCTTGATCAACTTAGTAAGTACTTATGTGGGTACAAGCTATTAAAAAAAAAAAAATTTAAAAAGAGGTGTTTACCTAACATATTCCATAGCCATTCTTCATTCAGTGGTCTGTAGGATTCATCTAAAACAGTAGTTCTCAAATTTTCTAATGCTGCAACCCTTTAATACATTCCTCATATTTTGGTGACCCCTTCATCATTAAATTTTGTTGCTACTTCATAACTGTAATTTTGCAACTGTTATGAATCATGATGTGGATGTCTGATATGCACACCCAGGTTGAGAACCACTGTTTTGAAGTGTGTCTTATTTGCTTACCTATGCTAGAGTCTATGGGGAAATTTAAGTTCATTCATTTTCTTGAGTATTCACATACTCTGATTTCTTTTTTATCTTTGAATGTTTTTAATATTTCACAGGCCAACCTACCCTTCCCCACCCCCTTGTCTTCCATTATTTTTTCAACCATTTTGTTCATTTTCTTCTCCAGCTTCCTCTCCTCCCTCTCTTACCTCTTTTCTTTTTCCTGAGGCAGGGTCTTACTGTGTATCCCAGCGTGGGTATCACAGACGTGTGCCATGTACCAAGTGTCACAGGTAAACTATGGAATTGTTCCTTCAGATTCTACAAAACAGATAAGCCTCCTGATGACTGATTAGAGCAAATTTGCATATTCGTACTAAACTTCCCAGCTAGGACTGGGTTTATGTTTATCTCTTGGTATGGAAGTCTGGTTTTCTTTCTTGCTATAGATATTACTACTCGTACTTCAAGACTTGGATTTTCTCCCTCTTTAATTTACCATGTGTCTCCTAGTGGCATTTTATGCATACACATGACATACTTTGATCACATTCACCATGTTGCTACCCTTTCTCGTCCCTCTCCTTCTCCATCCTCTGGCACCGAATAGCTCCTTTCTGCTTTTAGGTGCTTACGCCTGATTCTTGTTTCTGCCTCATTCTCTCCATCCTGTGCTATACTAACGTTCTCTGTGTGTTTTCTATAGAAGGTTGTTGTGCTTGACAGGGCAAACATTCTCCATTCCTCATATTCCATTGAGTTGGATCTTACCCATATTGCTTGGCTCCCATTAAACCTTGTCGAGTCCCCAGTTAGAGTGCATAGTTGCTCAGTATTAGATGTTAGTGGGCCTTTAACTCACAGACCTTTTTGGTGTACTGCTGTAACTACCTGTAAATTTAGGTTATTTTTGTTTTTGTTTGTTTATTTCTTTGTTTTGCATTTTATTGCTATTTACATTTCTGATGACTTATAGCCTTAATAAAATTTACACTTGTAGGGAACTAAGAACAATTGACGAAGATCAAAATAACGAGTTTTAATACTTAACAGGTTGATGGGAGAAAGCAGATTAAGGTCCTGGTGGGCTGATGTGATACCTGGGCCTTTGCCACCCTAGGCCCAGGCTCTGAGGACATCCAACTCCACCACACCTGTCCAGGTCCATGGAAGACAACAGCCCCTGCACCCAGTCTCTGCATACGGGCAGGTGGTGAAACTAGAGGAGTGAAAAGGAAGACAGACCCAGTACCTCACAGGGAAGCCTGCTGCTCAGGGACACTGGCAGCAGAGATGAGAGTGGCTACTCCAACTTTCATGTGTAGATCTCAGGAAATGAGGGCTCAGGCGTGGAAATTCAAAAGCAATGTGAGTCCAGAATGGACCTGCTGGGTGCATTCCGTAGATTGGTGTCTGACCTGGTCTGATTTATTTCAGCAACGTGAAATCCTCCACGAGATTCAGAGAAGGAAAGAGGAGATCAAGGAAGAGAAGAAAAGGAAGGAAATGGCTAAGCAGGTGCTGTCCATTCTGTACCAAAGGATCTTCATTTCCTCTTGTAAAAGTCCTTATTTCCACCGAGGACACCATTCCCTCTCATTTGCTAAAGCTAAAGCACAGACCTGTCATTTATTACGTTTTGGGGGTCTGTTTGTTTTGTTTTCTGATTTGTGGTAAAAGGGGTTTGAGACAGGGTCTCACTATGTATCCTGTGCTTGCTTTGAATTCATAATATTACATAAGCTAACTGCTCTCGGAAGTTGTGCCTAGCCTCCCCAGCTCTGAAAGCATGAACATAAATACACACTATGCTCTGCTTATTGCATATTTTTAGACTTCCAAAACAGGTGACAAAACCAGCAATGTATATTGTCTGTAAATAACTTGGGTTTATATAATTATAGCAATTTAGCAAATGAGTCCAAAGGCAGGGGATTGAAATTTTAATTAGCCTGGAATAGAACTTTTATTAAACAAACAAACAAACCAGTTTGTACTTACTGAAAAGCGAATGGGAACCTTACATACCTTCCTAAAACTCGATTTGGTGATAGAAAGAATGATTCGACAGCAAATTAAAGAACAAACTGGATGTGATGGGGACACAAACTGGATGTGATGGGGATATTCCTCACTGTTTTCTGGACATAAACACCCAACCGAAGCTTTCATTTTCCTGCTGTCCTGCTGTCCTGCTGTCCTGCTGTCCTGCTGTACCGCTGTACCCTTAGAGGTGACACTCCTCTGTGGCTGTCTTTCCGAATCTTAAAACAAAAGGACTGCTGGGCGTGGTGGTGCACGCTTTTAATCCCAGCACTCCGGAGGCAGAGGCAGGCGGATTTCTGAGTTCAAGGCCAGCCTGGTCTACAGAGTGAGTTACAGGACAGCCAGGGCTATACAGAGAAACCCTGTCTTGAAAAAACAAAACAAAACAAAACAAAAAACAAAAGGACTATAGTGCCAGTCCGCCCTGGTAAAAGCTGAATCCAAATCTGATATTCCTGTTACCTCCACCCTCCTGTCTTACTCCTGCGCTGCCTCCCGTCAGCCTCTCTTCTTCTTCTCAACCACCCAGTCTCTCATCATCTCCTCCAGTTCTGTCTTTTTAACTTACCATGCAGACTCTAAGCTCTCACATATAAAAATCTCATGCTCTTCACTTATTGACCTAGTGTTGGCTTGGGTTGACATACTCTATTGGATGTGTACACTGCCTTCATGCACACAGGAGGAAGCTGAGGTCAACTGCCTCAATGGTTTGCCACTATTTCTATTTGTAATTTGTAGTGTGTGGTTTTCATGTTTGCATATCCATGTGCCACAAGTGTGCAGTGCCTGAGGAGGCCAGAAGAGGCCATCAGATCCCCTGGGATTAGAGTTACAGACCGTTGTGAGTAGCCATGTGGGTTCTGGGAATCTAACCCAGGTCCCGAAGGAGCAACCAGTGTTCTTAACCCCTGAGCCTCTTCCACTTTATTTTTTGAGATAAGGTCTCTTACTGTGCAGGGTCTAGACTGACTGGCCAGTGAGACTCCAGGATCATCCTACCTCCTTGGTGACACACACACCACCACATCCTTTTTTTTTTTTTTAATTTTTAAATTTTTATTCTTTTGGAATGTAGGGAATCAAAATTCAGCTCCTGTGCTTGCTTATCCAGCTATTCCCCTGGTGCATACTGCACCTTTTAAGTTGAGTCTAGCTGTTACACTGAAAGCTGTGATAGTTAACTGTTATTGTCAACTTGACACAACCCTGAATCACTGGGAACTCTTATGAGAGATTGTTTACATTAGGTTTGGTGTGTAGTGTATCTATAGGGGAGTGTCCTGATTGCCATATGATGCAGGAAGGCCCGGCCCACTGTGGGCAGCATCAATCCCTAGTTTGGGGGCCCCGGACTGTGTAAGAGGAGGAATCATAGCTGGTATGAGGCATGCTCACCTCCACTTCTCTGCTCCTGACTGTAGGTTCATGCTCTCCCCCACTGTGGTGGGCTGTGAACTTCTCCCCTAAGCTGCTTCTTGGTCCAGCATTTTTTTTTTCACATCAGCAGAAATGACACTAAAACATCCTGATCAAATAAAACGTTTATTCTGTACTGAGTGGGTGATTCCAACTGTGCTTGTCATCTGCCTGTATGAACAAACAGCTAATGTGGATTTTATTCTCCCTTTCCTAGGAACGTTTGGAAATTACTAGTTTGGCAAACCAGGACTATGCCTCTAAAAGAGACCCAGCAGGGCACAGGGCAGCTGCCATTCTCCACGGAAGCTCTCCTGACTTTGTAGGAAATGGTAAAGCCCGGACACACTCCTCAGGAAGGTCCAGGTGAGTCTGTCAGCCTTCTCATGTGCAGGGTGGAAGATGGGGAAGGATAAGATGACCTGCAGTGAGTGTCAGGAATGTGCAGATAGAATCTTCACCAACCGCTCAGCACGTTTATCTCCATCTGTTAACTAAGTGTATGAAACCAAGTCTTTATTTAACACTTTCTAAGTACCATCGTGTATTTGCTGTGTGGTACTAGTGTTTGAACCCAGGGCCTCACACGTGCTGGTTAAGCTCTGCCTCAGAGCTACGGCCTAGCTCTCTGTTTCGCTTTAGTTTGAGGCAAAAATCTTACAGCCCAGACTGACCTCGAACTTGTGATCCTCTTGGTCTCAGCCTCCCACAGGGATGAACTAACAAGCATGCATCATCATGCTTGCCTCCCAGTACCTCAGGAAGCCAGTCCCAACCCACAGAACAGCCTACAACACTGCACACTCTCACCTTCAGTACAATTTGATTTGATTCAATGATTTAAATTTTTTATCCATCTGAATCATCACCATCAATTCAAATTTCACTTTTCATACTGTGTGTGTAATTTTTGTGTGGTGGTAGTGGTCCGGAGAAACAGGGTTTCCTGTAATGTAGGCTGACTTCCCACTTGCTCTACAGCCACGTTTGCTGTACCTCTGAAGCTCCTGCCTCTGCCATCTAAGTGCTGGGATTACACAGCCTGCTATAGTTAGGTACAAACGTAGACTGAGGTGTGGGACCCCAAAGTGGGTATAGTATAAAATACCCAATCCTAGAGGAGAGAGCCACACCCTCTGAGGTAGGCTCCTAGGTCCTCTGTCACTAGAGGGCACAGGAAGAACACTCCTTTCTCCATTTTCTTACTACTTAGAGATCATCTCTCTATCCATGTGCTTTGGCCTCCTGCAAACCAGAAACGAATTTAAGTGCAGAAGCCATGAATGGAGAGGTTATTAAATATTTTAGGTTCTTCAGTTCATTTTTAATTAAAGTTTTATTTATTATTGGGAGTGTGTATAGGAGTGTGTGTGCGTGTGTGTGTGTATGTGTGTGTATGTGTGTAAGTGTCAGTACTGTCCTCCTACCAGTTCCACGGCCCCATTTCGTTCATGGCCTCTGGTGAGGCACATGACAGTGGAAATGTACAGCATAGTAGCCTGCTCACCTCATAGCCAGGCCGCAGAAGGAAGGATGGAGGGGCTGTGGGCCCGCTAGCACTGCCTTAGAAACCACCAATGCCCAGAAGCATGGACTGAGGAAGCCTTTAGCACATGGGCCTTCCTGTGTATCCTGGTTTAAAACTGTAGCGGCCCGCTCTTGGCCTTGGTGGTGGTAGATCTTGGACAGCCATGAGCACCAATTTTTTTTAATTAGATATTTTCTTTATTTACATTTCAAATGTTATCCCCTTTCCTAGTTTCCCCTCCAAAAAAACCCTGTCCCCTCCCCGCTTCCCCTGCTCCCCAACTCACCCACTCCCATTCCCAGTCCTAGCATTCCTCTATACTGGGGCATAGAACCTTCACAGGACCTAGGGCCTCTCCTCCCATTGATGACTGACTAGGCCATTCTCAGCTACATATACAGCTAGAGCAATGAGTCCTACCATGTGATTTCGTTGATTGGTGGTTTAGTCCCTGGGAGCTCTGGGGGTAGTGGTTAGTTCTTATTGATGTTCCTCCTATGGGGCTTCGGACCCCTTCAGCTCCTTGGGTACTTTCTCTAGCTCCTTCATTGGGAAAGTCTTTCCACTGTCTCTTCTACAGTGGTCCCTGAGCCTAGGGGAGAGGAGAATGTGATACAGATGTCCATTTAGGGCTGAGCATTGCGGTCACTGATGATGCTTTGTGCCTTGGTCAGTTGTGGCTCTCTGTGCTAATCACCATTTAATGCAAAGAGAAGTTTCTCTGATGATGTTTGAGCTGTGTACTAATCTGGGTATAGCCGTGTTAATAGGAATTGATTTACTATAATGTCCATTTAGCAAAATCTTGATCCAACAATGCTGCCAGGTATGGGTGTCATCTTGTGGAGTGGGACTTAAATATAGTTAAAGTAGTTGGTTACTCCCTGATGTTCATGCCACTTTTACACCAACATGTGCATCTTGCCAGGGCTGACCTTATTGTAGCTCACAGGGTTTATATGTGGGCAAGATCAATGGTGACTTTTCTCCTCTGGTAGCATGCATAACTCCTCCTAGCACTCTGAAAGCTAGCCAGATTAGGGCCAACTTAATATCTCTGTGTTCTGTGACTCAAGTGTGTGGGGATGAGTATTCTCAAATACCTTCTAACCTGTCGTCTGCAGGACATTGGGATGGGTTGGACTAAGAGGACTATAGCACCATTTGCTGGCTGGGGCAGAGCTCATACCAAGGGCTGCTAGATTCTTCATGTGAGTCTAGCATATGGTTTTGAATCTTTGCTTGTATCCTTTTCTCCAAAAATCTCATTGTGTTCCTATTTGTACAAGAAGAAGCTTAAACAGAACTACAATGTACTGATTATGCCCCAGCATTTAGAATATGTGGGACATGAGGGTGGCATAAGAGACCCCATGAGGGAAAAGGTTGGGGAAGGCTAGAAGTCTCAGGATTGGAAGCAGAGACGCTGGGCTATGACTGCGCAGTGTTCGTATGTAGGAGAAAGTTGGAGCTGTCCAAACTGGATGGGGCGCTAGTGAGGAGATGTGGGGTGGGGGTAGGATTCCTAAAACACAGTAGGTGATCATGCCAACTAAAGTCAAAGAACACAGGAAAATAAAACTGACGTTGACAGTGGAGGAGGAGGGTGTTGGTTTATTTGGGCTGCAGTGGTAGAGGCGTGAATGATATAGAGGCTGGACTGAAGACACAGGGCTCTATTTGAATATGAAGAAGCAGAGTAAGTGTGTGGAGAGTGCAGCCTGCAGTGTGGGGACGAGAGGAACAGACTGAACATCGAGGATGGAAGGACTAGCCGGTGGTGGGCCAGGATCTCAGCCAGCAGGTCTGTATGGGGTGGAACTGAGGCATTGCCTACAGTCTGTCCTCAGTGTTGACTTAAAGACTGCTGCCAGCACCAGACATCTTATGGGTAAGACCATAGGGACTGGGGACTTCCTTCCCTCTGTGCTCCTTGTTTTCAGCAAAAGAACAAGTCCCTTGGCCTAGAGACCATGCAGATCTGCTGCAGCAGGCTTCATCAGAGCGTTTCCAGGGAGCGTTCAAGCACTAATGAGCCCACTCCTTCACTGCTCACTGTACGATGTCCCCCAACTTGTTCATTGCTTTTGCATTCTAGTTTCCCAGCGTGTGCTCCCCATCCATGGCAGGGGAAAGAGAGGAGAGCAGAGAGGAAGGCAGGGGAGGTATAACAGAAAAGAAAAACAAAAAATAGGTTAAGTGTTTAGGAACACTCCCGGAGGGGATGACAGGGAGAGCATGAATGGGTGTTCCCTGGCTTGAACAGTGAGAACTCTGAGGCCTGGCTTCTGAGTGGTCTGCAGATGCATCTGTGCCTGGGAAATGAAAGAATAGATATAGGGTCGATGAGGGATGAATGTAAACTGCCATAGCCAGTTGAACTTCCTACTGTGATGGACAGCCAGAAGAACTTGCTGTGGTGTTGAACGGCTGAGCTTCTTATATAGATGAAATGCTGTGTGTCTCTGCTGTCAGTGCAGTAGTACCAGCCCCGGGTAGTGATTAAGGGTACAAGAACTTATTTTATTGGGGGTGGGGGGACGTGTATGGGTGTGTCATCGTGTGTGGAGGTCAGCTATGTAAAGTCAGTTTTTTCCTTCCATGTTCCAGGGACCAAACTCAGGTCATCTTGCTTTTAAGACAGCACTTCTAGCTGCTGAGCCATCTTGCCTGGTCAAGATCTGAATTTTAATTTCAGTATAAATAGGAGTGGTTGGTGCATACCACTCTGAATGGAGTTTATGGCATTCATATATAAAAGGAAGCAATGAGAATGGGCAGGAGGTCATTTTCCCATTAGCACCTTTGACTCCATCCCCCATAGACATGGAGACTGGACTCCATGGGCTAATAATTAGGAGGGATGGAGAGATGAGAATTTCCTGTGTCGAACTGTAAGTTAAAGGAAAAAACATTGTCCAAATTTATTTTTAAGGCGAGAACGTCAGTATTCTGTCTGTAGTGGTGAAACCTCTCCTGGCTCGTGTGACATCCTCTATTTCTCTGCGGGTAGCCCTGATCAGCTCATGGTGCACAAAGGGAGATGTATTGGTGAGTAAACTAGCCAAGTCTATTAAGTTGATTTAGTGACAAATCTTAACCCTGATGTACCAGAATGGACTAGAGGTTGACATCTCAACCAGCGTCGTGTGAGGAAGACCCTCATCCTAGCAGGAAGCTGTAATTCTGGCCCCTCGTTTTTCATGCCTAGGGTGAGAAGCTACTCAGCTCCTGTAATGTAATGGAAATACAACTGTGCTCTTGAAATATATTAGTGGGCAGATAGTTCTAAATATTGCATCACGTGCATCTGGTTACTGCGAAAATGTGTATAAAAATGTGTATAAAAAACTGAGCCCTGATGTGTATAAAATGTGTATTAAAAAACTGAGCCCTGATACTTGTGATCTTTGATAACCAAATCTCTGCTTTTTCCTTCACGGTGCTAGGGATTGAACCAAGATCCTTGTGCAGGCCAAGTATGTGCTGAGCCACTGAGTCATTCCCAGCCCCCAAATCTCCTTAAGTTACTTACTGTCCATCTGCTTGGGATTATCCTACATGGCACATTGTGCCTGGCTGGAAAAACCACCTTATTTTCTCTACATCTTAACTTGGAATGAACCTTTCTCTGCAATTTGGGATTTTAATTATTTATTTAAGAATCTAGATCTCTATATTGACTTTCTTAGCCATCTAAATAAGCTGCTAGGGCTTGCTGCTACATAGTGAATTGAACAGCTAACTTCTATTTTCAATCCTATAATTGCCAGAATTAACGGATAGTATATCAAAGGTCAAGCTCGCTTGCTTTCAGCATCTTTCCTCCTCATTTTAAGGTGGTAAAAATAAATCAGAGATCAGCTAAGGAGTGGGCATTGGATGAAAGGGGCAGAAGCCAAACATCTGAAGAGTCTCTGGTCTGGACACTCAACCTGGGACTGTGTCTAGCAGCCTAGACAGACTAGGATTCACAGACACAGGGCTGACATATGTAAAACAGCCACTAGGCAGGGTTGAGGCCACAGTAGTGGTGGTTGGCCTTGAACTTGAGATTGTCCTTGATTCAGACATTCCGAATTCGTGAACTGGCAACAAGAAACTCCAGCTTCAATAACCCGGGAAAATCAGAAAGATTGAGACCTCAAGCTTAGTCTCACTGTGTGCTAAGCAGTTAAATGTACCTTTTTAACTATTAAGAGTAAATTATTTATTTTCTCGCAATGGGTCTGACATTGGAAATAGATCCTAATTTCTATGAAGTATCTGGGTTTTTTTTAAACTAACAACTAATTAATTTTTTAATATTCAATAAAACATTTTCATTTTGAGAAGCAATATGTAATGTTTGTTTTCAGTTTAAAGTTGTAGTTAAGAGACTAGAGAATGTTTCTGGCTGTGGGTGAGGTGCTGACAGCTCTCTGGATAAGTAACTGTTACTGGCACAGCACAGCTTCAGGCAGTGTCCTGCTCACATTGCTTCAGCCTCAGCACACTTGCTCTGGGTTGCCTCCACCAAGAAAAGGGTAATATGAAGGTAGCAAAATGAATTTATAATTTAAAAGCCCCAGGAATTATAAAATGTCTAGCTATTTGCACACAGTGCCGATGAGGTAGCTTAGTGGATAGGGGCACTCACCTAGCAACCTGAATGACACCCAGAAGCTACATGGTAGAAGGACAGGATTGACTCTCAGAAGTGGTCTTGTGATCCACACACAGATGCTGTGGCATACACCCATATGTGCACACACATAGAACATGAATGTTTTACGTATGTATAAGTGTTATACATATATGAATGAATGCCAGTGCACTGGGATCACACATATGCAGTGAGACGTCATGTGAGCCATGTCCTCCTCCATCCATCCCATAAACTCTTCGTGTCACCATCTCCAGTGAGCTACTCAACACATGATCCTAAAGTTGCTTCCCTTAGCTGACAAGTTTTCAAACATAAGGCTTTAACCGCTTGGGCTAAGACTTTTACAAGTCATTGTGACCAGCAAATAATTAGGTTGTCTTCATTAAAATCTCCACTTGCCAGCATTTCCCTGAAGTAAAACTGCCTGACAAATGCAGCGCCTAGGTGAGCAAATTCAGCCATAATTCTCCAAAGTACTTTTGCTAAAACTGTCTTACATATGCAGGTTATTTTTGCTTCTGATTTTTCAAATGGAAAATGTAATTATCGACAGCTCTTAAATTATTTGTCTCATTAGGAAAGTGAAGTAATATGAAAAACTAGACTTTCTGTACTAAAAGGAAAGGGTATGGCTGCGGAGATAACTCAGTGCATGTGAGAAGGCATGACTCCAACCCCAGAACCCACAGTTAAAATAACAGGAAGCCAAGCGTGATGGCATGCACTTGGAATATAAGTGCTGAGGAGGTGGGGCGGATTCTTGGGGCTCACTGGCTAGCCAGCCAGCCACTGACTGTGAGGCAGTGAGAGATCCTACCTGAACAGCAGCTGGGGACCAGCTCTCAAGCCATCCTGTGCACACCCATACACACCCCCCCACACACACACACACATCATATGCACACATAGGGCTAGATCACTGTATTATTAGTGGTTCCAAACTGGAGATGAGTTAGTAGCCTGGCGTCATTTGGTGATACCTGAAGACTACTTGTTTTTCATGCTGGGGACTGAACCCCACACCTAGCACACACTTATCCAGCACTCTACTGCTGAGTGCACCCTGTCTACTGGCATGTTTGACAGTTGATGTTGTGGTAGGGGTGCTGCTGACATCTAACTTGTTGACAGCTGGACACAAAGTGTCCCCTACAACCAAGGACTGTGTGGCCTGGGCACTACAATGCTACGATGAGACAAATTAACAAGAAAAAAGCATGGAGAAGGGAAAACAAAAGTAAAATACAAATGATGCTTTCTTCTTTTGCTATTATAATCTTTAATGGCAACAGAAATTTATGTACAACAGGATTTGATGTTATAACATTCTGACCCCCAAGGAGAAAACATGTCTGTTAGCTAAGTGCACCCCTTTCAGCCTTAGCTCTCATTCTGGTTCTTTCCCTCTAAAACACTGGGCCGTGGGCTTTGCTGAGCATATACAGAGTTTGTGCCTCTGGTGAAGCCACTTTTCAAATTAGACTAAGCCGTTGCACTGTTCACACTAACCTATGTTAATGGGATGACAGGGCAGCTGTGGTCCCCAAGGGTGGGCTGCGGAGGAGAGCAGCGCTGGAGGTCCAGTAAGATGCTCTTCTCTCTCTCACCCGATGATAAACCTCATCATCGGTTCTGAACTTTCTACAACAATTAAGATTTGAAGGCTCAGGTTATATTGGTAATTATTAGAAAGTGCTTACAAATGGACAGGTATTGCAGTAAATGATTCTTTTCATAGTTAGCATGTAGTACACACACACATAGTTTACAAGCTCTGGTGATCTTTTCTGTCTGTCTGCAGGCAGTGATGAGCAGCTGGGAAAGGTGGTATACAATGCTTTGGAAACAGCCACAGGCAGCTTTGTCTTGCTGCATGAGTGGGTCCTTCAGTGGCAGAAGATGGGCCCTTGCCTTACCAGTCAAGAGAAAGAGAAGATTGACAAGTGCAAAAGGCAGGTAGGTAAGCCTGCGTGATGGAGCACAGAGTGGGAACTAGAGTGGGAAGACCAGATCAAGGCCAGTCTAAGCTGCATGGCAAGCTTGAGGCCAGCCTGGGCTACATAGCAAGCTTGTGGCCAGCCTGGGCTGCATAAGCCCATGTCTGAGATTCAAAACTGAAAGAAAAATGTCAAAAAAATTAAGTGTTTGTCATGGCTGTCCAAAGGCCCAATCTCAAACTGTAGATAATGAAGCGAAAAGCCTGACCCCATTGGCTCCCACAGAGAGTCCCCAGAGTGTGAGGACCGTGTGACCTTCACCTTCCCCAGGCCTTAGCTCTGCTCCCACTTCTGTACCTCGCCCCAGCCTCGCACGCACCCTCCTGTCTCAGCCCCTGTGACTTCTGCCTTACTGGGATTAGTTACTGCTTCATAGCTGTGCTGTTTGCAACTATTTATATCCTTTCTGCTCTTTTAAAATGTTGCTTTAAAGTGACTTTTGAGGGATCAGAGGAATTTTTTTTCTCTTTTGTTTATGTGCAGTGCTATTAATGAGAAAAGAATTTTATATGAATTAATAATGCTGGACTCTTACCATTCTATTTAGCCTTTGCTTATTAAAGAGGTTAGAAAACAGCCAAGCAAGAGAACTTTAAAGCACACCAAAATCAGTGTTAGTTTTGGATGGTGATCATATAAATAAGTTTAAGGATTTTTTCCTTTATATTATATTATATTATATTTAAATTCATATTTTTCAGTGCTGGGAATTAAACCTAAGGTCTCTTGCCTGCTGGATAGATGCTCTACCATTGAACTATACATCCATCCCCCAGATTTTTAAATTTTACAATAATTCTTAGTAGAAGATTCTATTTTGAATGTTTCTTTTTTTTTTT
>NC_034592.1:101831457-101858948 GCF_900095145.1 Mus pahari
GCTGTCCTGGAACTCACTCTGTAGACCAGGCTGGCCTCGAACTCAGAAATCTGCCTGCCTCTGCCTCCCAAGTGCTGGGATTAAAGGCATGCGCCACCAGGCCCAGCCCAAAATTTTGATTTTTAAAAGACACTCAGCAATTTTATGGTATTTGGATACCCTGATTTGGCATTGAAGTTGATAATTAGCTAAACTTTCTTGCATTTTTATGTACTGTCAGGTTGATTTATCAGTTTAGGGGAAAATTCAGGTTATAGTGTCTTATTTTCCCATCTTTGAAAGTGTATTGTCTATCTCACACCTTACTTTTTGGAGTGAAATACTAGCTAATGTCATTTGCCTAATATCCTACTCAGATTCAAGGAGCAGAAACAGAATTCAGCTCCCTAGTGAAACTGAGCCATCCAAATATCGTCCACTACTTTGCGATGAACTCCAAAGAGGAGGAGGACTCCATTGTGATCGACATCATGGCAGAGCACGTCAGTGGCATCTCTCTGGCTACACACCTGAGCCACACGGGCCCGGTCCCCACCCACCAGCTGCGCAAATACACAGCCCAGCTCCTGGCAGGCCTGGATTACCTCCACAGCAACTCCGTGGTGCACAAGGTTCTGAGCGCGTCTAGTGTCTTGGTAGATGCCGAGGGCACTGTCAAGATAACAGATTACAGCATCTCTAAGCGTCTGGCAGACATTTGCAAGGAGGATGTATTTGAGCAAACTCGAGTTCGTTTCAGTGACAGTGCCCTGCCTTATAAAACAGGGAAGAAAGGGGATGTGTGGCGTCTTGGCCTTCTGCTGTTGTCTCTTAGCCAAGGACAGGAGTGTGGGGAGTATCCGGTGACCATCCCCAGTGACCTGCCAGCCGACTTCCAAGACTTCCTGAAGAAGTGAGTGGCAGGGCTTGTTCCGTCCTGCTTTCCTCCTGTACAGCTGAGGAGCGGGGAGACTGAGATGTGAGGAGGGGAGCCAGGGCCAATTCCTGCCCAGGCTCATATGTTCTCCTTCCGTATTACAGCCTCCCACCTTCTCCTAAACCCACTCGAGTTTAATAATTGATTCTCAAACTACTTTGGGGAGGCTGCCTGGAATACTCTAGAATTTTTTTTCCCATTCCCGTCTATCCCAGAAGCATTGGCAGTGGCAAGAAGTGCCCTGAGCATGGTAGACTTCCTCTGTTACTTTGCTGCTGAGTCCCAGGAGACCAAGGAGAAGGCCTCAGGAAAGCAGTTGAGAAGTGTGGTTCTGCCCTCTCTTCCTGACTCTTCCTCCAATGGCTGTCTCACTCAGCCAGGTCAGAGGGTCAATCCACCAGCTGTTTCTAGACAGAGGGTGTTCTGCTTGTGAATCACAAATGCATGATCATTATGAAGCCAGCTTTTAAAAAGTGTGTGTGTGTGTGTGTGTGTGTGTGTGTGTGTGTGTGTCCATGTCTGTGAGAGCAAGAACCCATTGACGTTTATGGAGGGGAGGGGACAGCTTTCTGGAATCTTCTCTCCTTCCACAGTGAACTGTGGTTGGAGACTCACTCAGGTTGTTGGGTCATCAGGCCTGTGGGGCAGCTTCCTTCCCTTCCTTCTAGCTGGCCGGTAACTTACTGTGTAGACCAGGTTGATTTGGCACTTTGACTTTTTAGCAGTGTTGCTCAGTGCTACCATTGTGTTTCAGAATCCTCAGCATATGATTGCTGTCTTTGGAAAGCTTAAGTCTGGTCCTCAGCAGGCTTAGTTCAACAGGGCAACTAAGCTGTTAATGGAAGTGACAATCCAAACCTGGTTTATATGGCCTGAGTGTATTTCAGATCATTTTATGCCTCTATAATTAACAAAATGTAGTTGGTTTTTCTTTTCTCTTTCAACTTGAGTCCAGTCTACTGTGGGATATGTAAACCATGAAATGGCGTTTATTCAGTTAAATTCACTTTTAAGTATATTTTCTTCCAAAAGTAACATGAATTTGCCAATGTGTGTTTAAAAAGAAAAGCAGACTCATAGATAAGCTGGGCAGATGAACTAGAAAGGCATTAGCACTGTGCACACTGAGATTCTCTTCTCCCTCTGAGGTGTGTTTGCCTGGACGACAAGGAAAGATGGAGCCCTCAGCAGCTGCTGAAACACAGCTTTATAAACCCTCAACCCAAACTGCCTTTGGTGGAGCAGAGTCCTGAAGGTGAGTTATTGCCTGCCTGCCTTTCCTTTTTTTTTTTTTTTTTTTTTTTTTTGATAGGGTCCCACTGTGTAACCCAGGCTAGACCTCTTGGTCCTCCAGACTCTGCTTCCTGAGTGCTAAGATTGCAGGCATGCCCTACTACACTTGACTACTTCTGTTGTTGTTGTTGTTATGAAAACACAAAGCCTTACACTGAGAACGTCTGCCTGATTTTTTTCTTTACCTATGCCAGGCCTCACTTAATCCACTTATGTGTAGGCCTTGTGTGTATAGGACTGCTTTGTGACCCTAGTCCTTCCAGCCTCTATAGATGGAGTGGGTGGGGCATCCCCTTCCTGCTGTTACCCACATTGCCATGTTATATTAGACGACCTTGGCGTGGACCAGGAAACCTGAGTTGGGGTTCCAGATGCCTAGTTCAGTCACTTTCCCTCCATCCCTGTTACCCTCGCCTGTAAAGTGGGCCAACTGCGTATTCCTGCCTGTTCTAAAGATGACCAGGTAGGAAAAGATGTCAAAGGATATGAAGTGCTTTCCAGACCACTTGTTGAGGCCCCCTCCTCTCTTACTTAAGTTGTTGGCTCCTGTGAGCTGTCTACTTTTTTTTATTATTAATTCTCAATTTAAGTGTGTATGTGTGTGTCTGTGTGGGTATGCACACATGTGGATACAATGTCCAGAGAGTCCAGAAGAGGCCATTAGGTTCCCTAGAGCTGGAGTTACAGGTAGTTATAAGCTGCTCAGTGTGTGTGCTGGGAACCACACTGCCGTCATCTGCGAAGGCAGTATGAGCCCTCCACCATCAAGCCATCTCCCAGGCCCAGTCCTCTGGGAAAGCACTCCTCATGCCTCTGCTCTACCTTAGACTCTGGGGGACAAGATTACATTGAGACCGTCGTTCCCAGCAACCAGCTGCCCAGCGCTGCGTTCTTCAGTGAGACACAGAAACAGTTCTCCCGGTACTTCATCGAGTTTGAAGAACTACAACTCCTAGGGAAAGGAGCTTTTGGAGCTGTCATCAAGGTACAACAGGGTTGTCCCCAATCTCTTTTAGGCTTTCTCTTTCATTCCCACGGCCTCACAGACTTGGTTTCCATTTTGGGAGTGGAAAGGGACGTGAATAAGACTCTTGGAAGCTGGGAGCACCTTCACCTCCCAGAGCTAAAGGCTTTCTTTAAGGCTACCCTGGACTCATTAAGAATACATTGTTCCTGTGTCCTTGGTTGGCTCAGAACAATGACATGAAGAAAAAAACCCATTATTTATAAGCATCGTGAGTGGTCAGGATCTCTGCGTGAAGAACGTTTCCCTGGGCTTGGATCAGGAGGGGAGTTTACCTCTCCACCTACCCCAGTGTTATCAGGGAGAAAGGGATTCCAAAGTTAGAACAGAAATAGCATCCAAGCTGGGAGACTGTCTTGATGGCTCATTTTCTAGCCTAGGAAGATGGAAGATTACAAGCATGTCTTAGGGTCTGCCGCTGTTAGGCCTCTGCTCACTCGGTCTGGGTAAGTGTTATTACGTAATGTAGGAAGAGGCTTCTGCTGTTCTTATATAATTTAAATGTTTTCTAACCCTCTGGAGATGCAGGTTAAAAAGTATGAAGAACAGCTGAGGTGCATGCCATGGTTTACATATGAATGTGACCCCTATCCATGAGGCATGTTTGTGTTTGGGATTCTGAGTGTATAGGGAAGCAGGCGGCACTCTTGTTTGTTGGATGATTTTGTGTGTTTTGTTGGGTTTTGATTTTTTTGTTTGTTTGATTTGAGACAAGGTTTCATGGTGTCTGTGCTGCCTGGAAAACACAGTGTAGCAGAGATGGCCCTGAACCCTGGTCCTTCTCCTGACAGCTGAGTGCTGGGACTTGAGGCCAGTTTTCCCATGCCTGTTTGATACTGTGCTGGGGATCAAACGCAGAGTTTGTGTGTACTTGACAAGCACTCTGCTAGGCGAGCTATAGCCCTATATCCCTGGCAGGTGTTTGAGATGTATATAGCCCAGGCTGTCCTCAAACTCAGTGTGGATGGGGATGACCCTAAGCCTCCTGCCTGCCTCCGTCTCCCTGTGTTAGGGTTATATATCCATCCTAGAAGTGTCCCTCTTACTGCACAGGCCTCTCAACCAAAGCAACAGTTAATCAACCTTCCCACAGTAAAAGAGGGCCAGCCTTGAACAAGGCAGCTATCCTACAAGAAAACTCACCATTCTAGGAGGAGTTATATAATTCAGTGTCATTTTTATTCACTTTATGTCTTTTTTTTGATTTTGGAATTTATCTTTTTTCTTTTCTCTTCTTTTCTTTTCTTTTCTTTTCTTTTCTTTTCTTTTCTTTTCTTTTTGGACAGGCCCCTTGTAACCTTCCTTATTTACACAATCTAAAAGGTGATTAGCGAGCTGCCGTACCAAGGGCATCTTCATCTTCCAGGCCTTACTTTCTCCACTTGAGATCCCCTGGCTTTCACTCCCTTTGCAGACTGCCAGCTGAGCGAGCAGCCTACTTCACCACCAGGCTGCTTTAGCAGTTGCCCTTCACCACTTGAGCACTTCCTCATTTGGAATTGCTAGGCGTTTTTAGTGCATTAACTCTTATGTGAAGGAAAACCTGGGACAGTTAATTCAGTCAAACCAGTGGAGCCTTCAGGGAAGGGTGGGTGGTGTATGAGCACACTGGCCATGGAGATGTGTCTCTGTTGCTTCATTGTGCTCCTGTTTTTATTGCTTGATTTTATATCACCAGTTTTTTGAATCTTAGTTTGGTGACAAAACTCAATGGGCAGCATGCGCGTTGATGGGGATTGCTGCTGTTGGTCGGGGCACACCTCCCTGGAGGTAGGGGAGTCTTCTTTCTCCATATGCTCTCATGTGTTCCTTAGTGTCCCCATTCAGACTAGCAATGAAAATGGATAAATTCCATGTAGGTAAGAAAACTGAGTCTCAAGGAAGTCGAGTATCTCCCCCAAATCTACTTGGCCTTAGAAATTCTTCGTAAAATAAATTTTCATTAAAAAAATTATTTTAGGTTTGTTAAAATTTCTGTAGTTTCATCCATCTTTAGTGACTTTGATTATTAAGAAAATAAAATCAGCAGATGAAAACTTACACTGGCTTTAGAAAATTAATTTTGCTTTAAAACTATTGTATTTTGATATATATTTAGTCTATATAACAACAAAAAATAGGAAGTAATTGTCATGAAATTAATAAAACTTATGGCTCCATCTGTTAACCTAATTTTAAAGAAAATGTTACACTTATTAATAAATAAATGATTAAGACAAGCATGGTGGTCCATGCCTGCAATCCCAGCGCTCAAAAGATGGAGGCAGAAGATTGCAGAGTCTAAGGTTAGCTTTATTTCCATAGCCTGGGCTGTATGAGACCCTGCCTAAAAACGAAAGAAAAATGTGTATTCCGGTAATCCCAGGTCTGAAGTAGAAATATATCAAGTTCCAGACCTGGCTACGTAGTGAGATATTTCCCCAAAAAGAGAGTGGAGAAAAAGGAGGTGTGAGGGGAAAAGGAAAGAAACAAGGAGGCAGAGAGACAAGACTCATGCCCTCTCCCCAGTGTCTCCCAGTGGAATCCGCACATTGCAATTTCTTAAACATTTTCCCTAGTTTGGGGGCAACCAAAGCTTTCCTCGGCTTGAATTCAAACTTTGTGGATCTTAGCTATTATCATTATGGGTTCTCAGACTACAAGTACTGCTGGGGCGGAAATGGGCCATTTAGTGTAAATGCCAGGGTGCAAGGTTCTGAGCTACGAATCTGACCAGGTCCTGTCCCCTACTGCCCCGCAGGTGCAAAACAAGCTTGATGGCTGCTGCTATGCTGTGAAGCGCATTCCTATTAACCCTGCAAGCAGGCACTTCCGCAGGATCAAGGGCGAGGTAACACTGCTATCGCGCCTGCACCATGAGAACATTGTACGCTACTACAATGCCTGGATTGAGCGACATGAGCGCCCAGCGGTGCCAGGAACACCGCCCCCAGACTGCACACCCCAGGCCCAGGACAGCCCAGCCACCTGTGGGAAAGCATCAGGCGACACTGAGGAACTGGGCAGCGTGGAGGCTGCAGCACCGCCACCCATCCTCAGCAGCTCGGTGGAGTGGAGCACATCTGCAGAGCGTTCTACTAGCACCCGCTTCCCAGTCACTGGCCAGGACTCCAGCAGCGATGAGGAGGATGAGGATGAGCACGATGGCGTCTTCTCGCAGTCCTTTCTGTAAGTAGAGGACTTCTAGTCCCTAACCCAATAGCCCACACCACGGGTTCTCAGAATCCCAGTGTGTTGACCCTGTTAAGAAAGAAGCAAACTGATGGGAACTTCTCCTTCAGGGAGTAGCCGGATGCAACCCAGAGGAATTTTAAAGATTCCCCCATATCCAAGGCAGGAAGAAAGAAAGGCAGGAAGAAAGAAGCAGGCGTGATTTCAAATACTTTATCTTGATACATTTAAGAGAACCTGTCACACACAGGGCACTGCTTTAAATCACAGCTTCCAACTCTGTGGACCACTTAAGAATCTTGATAACTAACTGGCCATGAGACTGAAAATTATGACCCACAGGCAATTGTCTTAGCAATTTACTTCATTGTACTCAGTTGGATACAATTTATTACAACTCTTAGCAATTAATTACTTTGTGAAATAAGGGAGCTCCTTCTTAAAGAGTTCTCTGTTGGAGGCTGGAGAGAGGGCTCAGTGGTTGAGAGTTTTCCTCTTTCAGAGGAATTGAATTTGATACCCAGCACTTCCGTGACTGCTAGCCATCTGTAACTTAAGTCATACGCCCCCTTCTGGCCTCTACAGGCACAGCATACATATAGTGCACAGACAATGCTGGCCAAATACCCATTCATATAAAATAAAGATTTAAATAAATAAATAATAAATAAATAAATAGAAGATCTGTATTTAGGTAACAGAAAAGAAAAAGCAACAGCCCAGTCTGTGTTGCTGTTGTAGAGTAGTGGTGTGTCTTGGTTACTGTGCTGTTGATGTAAAGAGACACCATGATCTCAAAGCCTACCCTCAAAGATACAACTCTTCCAACAAGCCACACCTCCTATTGTACCAACTGGAGACCAAGCATTCAGTATGTGCGTGAGCCTAGAGGCTGCTCCCTTTCACACCACCACATGTAGAACGCTCTAGCTTCTTTGCTTTTCTGGTGAACTAAAAAGAGTGTCAGCTTTTTGCTTTGTTTGTTTGTTTGTTTGTTTAATATGTCTTTATTTCTCTTTTTAAAGACCTGCTTCAGATTCTGACAGTGACATCATCTTTGACAATGAAGATGAAAACAGTAAAAGTCAGAATCAGGTAAATATATAAGTAGAAGTTACCTAGTTTCACTCAGAGAGTGATATGTAAGGAAATGACATCATCTAATGTTATAAACACCAAGTAGAATGTCAGAGCCTTAATCTGGTAGGTGGATAACAGTTTTAAAATACAGCCAGTCATTTAAAATAAATCCTATTTATGTTTTGGGCTTTTATTCACACCATAAATTCATACTGACATATGGAAGTAAATTGGCATACTGTACTTTTTCGAATAGTGGAAAGTTTCCCAGAGGAGCTAGAGAGTCGACTTAGCAGTTAAGAGCTCTTACGGCTCTTGCAGGCCTGAGCTTGGCTCCCATCTCCCCCCACATGATAACTCACAACATCTGTAAATGGAGTCCCAGGGGATCCAGAGTCCTCTGCCTCCACAGGCATCTGTGAGATAAACCATCTTCTAGAACAGTGTTTTAACCAGGTAGTGTTAGCCTGCAATGTTTGGTGAGTAAATTTAAAGGATCGCAGCCAGCCTTATTTTATTTCTCATGTTGTAGACAAGAGGAGAGAATGCCAGAATGCATCTTACTTTTAGTATAAGTAAATTTTGTTGCTAGAACTTGTCCTTTCCAGGGGCTGGAAAGATGGCTGGAGGGGAGGGGATGGAGGGAGTAAGAGCATGGACTGCCCTTGAAAAGGAGCTGATCCCAGTTCCCAGGTCAGTCAGGCAGGTCACAGCTCCTGTAACTCCAGTGCCAGATGCTTACTAGGTGTGTACTAGGTGTGATATAAAGCACACTTCTCCATATGGCTCACGGCTTCAAAAGCTTGACAAATATTCTGGACCTCAGATCCCACGTAGCCCTGCTTCCTTCTCTGGTCAGTATACAGAGCCACAGGCTGGTGCCTCAAGCTCAGAGCGGAAACAGTGAGCTGGCCATGGTGGCTAGATGTGGTCTGTAATAACTGTATTACTTGGAATAACAGGATAATCACTGGCGTGAATGAGTTCACTCACAGGGTATAAACATATAGACACTGTTAGTACACATTTCAACTGAATTGAAGATTTGAATGAATTAACCAGTATGGTTTTAATAAGTATTGTTAATTAAAAGCCACTTAAACCCCTTTACTTTCATTTTTTAATAGAAAGTTAGCTACAATAATAGCATAAATAATCTAAACTGCTAAAGCAAAAGTTATATTTGCTTTAGTGTTCGTTGTGCATTTAATTATCAAGGGCATCAAATTTATGCTTCCAGTTTGGTTCAATTAAAGACTACATCCCATGAGCATTGTAATTGATGGGTAGAAACCTCAAGGGCTTAATAATCTCCACAGACGCACCACAAAGAGTGTAAGTAATTTAATACTTGAATCCAGTTATCTCCAAAGCAGAACTTTTTAATTTTCTTTGAAAAGGGAAAATATTGAAAACTGTTCTTCCTCACAGAAACTGTAGTCAGGGGACCGGAGAGCAGCTAAGGACATTAGGTGTGCCTCAGAGCACCGATTCCAAGCACCGTCTGCTGGCTCACAGCTGCCTGGGTCTCAGGAAACCCTGCGTCCTCCTGTAGCCTCCACAGGCACATGCCCTCACACGTACACACCCACACACGGGCATGCACATAGAGGCAAAACTAGACAAAATAAAACCAGAAGAGAGGCTTTAAAACATATTGTAATGCATCTGTATGTGCTTCTGCTTGAGATTATGCACACCATATGCCCCGTGGAGGCTCTAGCTGCCCTGGGGAGGCGCTGGATCCTGAAATGCAGAGTTAGGTGGTTGTGAGCTACCTGATGCTAGTACTGGGGAGGGAACCTAGGTCCTCTGCAAAAGCAGTAAGCACTCTTAAAACCACCGAGCCCTTAACTATTTCCTGGGCTCTCCAGCCCTAGAAAAGACTTTCTTAAGGGTATTAGAGAGAAAATTACCTATGGGAGACAGGCGAGTTGGCCTTGTGAGGCAGTGGGCTGCTTATCCGTGCTACTCATGAGTGGAGGCTAGGATGTGTTCAGAGGTGTGGCCCAGAGGGCACTGAACCTTCTGACAGTGTGAAGACATCTGTTAACACAGGCTTGCCCTGTAATCGTTCCATCCTTATCAGTAGATCCTCAAAGGTAAGGCCTGAGCAGGAGTCTGTGTATTGCACATCTTACCTATCTCCTATGTCTCCCAGGGTTGTGTATAAGCTCTGCAGAATTTCTGCTCACACCAGACTTTCCCTTTAAGTACTCCAAGCACCTAAAGGATGGTGGTTGTACTCTGCTCTGCTGATGTCCCCTAAAGTGATGGAGGCCATGCACAGGAGATTGGGGCCTTAGACACAAGTTCTTGAAGGTGATGATGCTCTTGTTTAATTTCAGCCATCAGTTGAGTTCTGTGTTCCTCTTGGTTTAGGATGAAGACTGCAATCAAAAGGACAGTAGCCACGAGATTGAGCCTTCAGTGACAACTGAGGCTGTGCACTACCTTTATATCCAGGTGAGGCGCTGGTGGACAGCTCCGGGGTGAGGTACCTCTCACTGCTTGTTGGCAGTTATGTTTTATGATGGACTGCAAGGTTATGGACAAAAGAGGGCTGATTGGCATTGCTAAAGAGTCATTGGCCAGGGAAGCTGTAACATGGAAGCCTTTCCCCCAGCCTTGAACCTGTCCTGTCTCACAGTGTATTCAGGAGGCACCATGGGGCAGCCCTGGACCTAGGCTGTGCAAGTACACATCCTAGATCTACCTGCCGTCATTGCGTGAGCTCAGATGAAGTGCCTCAGTTTCCCACAGATTCATTAACTACTGATACTTCTCACAACCGTGTCTGAGTCCTGGGAATGCAGGAGTGGGCATGCCTTAACCCTCTGCATGTGCCCTTTATCTCCATAGCCCTGTGAAGTGGGTGGGGCTCTTGGGAGCTGGGCCCTGAGTGAGGCCTGGAAGGTGACTCAGAATGTGCTGGGGGTTCTGAGGATGAGGATGAAGGCTGATGCGTAAAACGGAGCAACACTTCTGCCTGAGGAATTTCCCTCTCTGGCCCTGGCTGGGACCCAAACCTAGTTTCACACATTGACCTAAGACTTAAGTGATGCTACATTGGTTTCTCTCTTAATACACCAAGAAAGGGTGAGACAGAGCCCCTACTTGAATGTGTCAATCCTTGTAATGTTTTTCACTAGATTCAAAGAATATTTGTTATTGGTGTACAAATAAAGCCAAGGACATCATTAGACTAATTAGCTATTCTTGGAAATTTGAGATTGGAAACAATCTTGTAACATAATAACATCTTATTGCAATCTCGGTTTTCATGTTTGTGACAAGGATGTTAAACAAGAAAAGGATTTTAAAAACAAGCAGCCGGCAGAGCATGCAAGTGGTCCTGGCTCAGTCCCACTGCAGGGGGAAAGGTTATATTTCCTGCTAATATTATGTATATTTGCCCTAATGTATTCTTTGGTATTATTGGTTATTAATATTATTATTAAACACATATTTGCTTCTATACGTTTTAGGGGGTGTTTGGGGTGTTGGGGATGGTGCCTCATGCATGCTTGTAATGTGCTCTATCATTGAGCCAATTCATATGCAAGATTTTTTTTATGCTGTCATTTGTTTCATTTTTTTTTTTAGCATAAAAGAAAGGTAGTTCTTTCCAAGACTGTTTAAACTCCCTGTTTTGGCGTGAGTGATTGCACTGACTGCAGCTCCTTACTGTGAGCCTTCAGTGTGGTCAGCTCTGCCTGGTTTGTTCTTCTCTGTAGATGGAGTACTGCGAGAAGAGCACACTGCGGGACACCATTGACCAAGGGCTGTTCCGAGACACCAGCCGCCTCTGGAGACTTTTCCGAGAGATTCTAGATGGATTAGCTTATATCCATGAGAAAGTAAACTTTATAACATCTCATGTCTATATACCTCTCTTTACAGAAATTGTGCATTTATGTTGCATGAATGTTTGTGCATGCGTTGTGGGAATTAGGGATACATTCCCCTTGTACTTGAGGATGTAGGTGGGTTGGATGAGAACAGCCCCCTAGACTCATATTTGAATCCTTGGTCTCCAGTTGGTGGAACTGTTTGGGAAGGATTGGGATGTAGGACCTTGTTAGAGGAGGTGTGTCACTGGAGGAATTCTTTGAGGTTTCAGGATGTAAGCTCTCGGCTACTGTTACAGCACCATTCCTGCCTGCCTGCTGCCGTACTTTGTACTCCCGGCCTTAAGTCCAGTTAACTCTTTCTTTTCTGTAAGTTGCCTTTATCAAAAGAAAAGTAATGAAAACAGGTGTCTTCTTTTGTTGCTCTTTATTTTTGTTTTTTGAGACAAGGTCTCTTGCTGCACAGGAGCTTGCCACTTCAACTGGCTGCCCAGCTGGCCCTCAGGGTCTGTTTGTCTGCCAGTCTCTGTACCCAGCTTTTATGTGGATGTTGAGTATCTGAATTCAGGTCCTCAAGCCTTCAAGCAAATATTCTACCTACTGAACCATATTCCTGGCTTAAATAAATTATACAAACTTGGAATAAACTTATATTAAAAATCAAACAGGAAACGGAGAATAAGCGTATAAAACAAAACAAGGGAGGAAACTATGAATATGATGAAATAGTCTTTTTTTTTTTTTGGATTTTTTTGAGACAGGGTTTCTCTGTGTAGCCTTGGCTGTCCTGGAACTTACTTTGTAGACCAGGTTGCCTTGAACTCAGAAATCCGCCTGCCTCTGCCTCCCAAGTGCTGGGATTAAAGGCGTGCGCCTCCTCCGCCCGGCTAAAATAGTCTTTTTATAGTGATCTGCTTGTTTGTGTATATGTGTATGGTCCAGTGGATGCCACTGTGCCCATGTGGAGGTCAGGGGACAATTTTCTTTCCTTTTACCATGTGAATTACATGAATTAAACTCAGGTTATCAGGCTTTGTGACAAGGACCTTTGCCTGCTGAGCCACCTTGCTGGTCGTGGTGTCTGTCTTATCACCACATAGCCTAAGAGCTCCAAAATATTCGCTCACTGACCCTTTACAAGACATCTGTCCACACTCTGTAAGGAAGGCATTTAGACATGTACAAAGTGTTAAGGGTGACTGTAGTGGTGAATTAGTTAACTGCTTTGGCTCATGGCACACCAGTGGCACACGCCCTGCACCTGCCCAAGAGCTCTCAGATTCCTGAATGAAAGACACACACACACACACACACACACACACACACACACACACACCAACTAATTTTGTTAAGCCTTGACTAGCTCAATGGTGGGCACTTCTAAACCTCCCTACAGCCAGCACATTCTCCCCTGCAGCATTCCTGACTTAACACCTCTTAAATCTATATTTTATCTTGTTTCCTGGCCCCTTCTGAGTGCCCCCATTATCTTTGCTGCCCAAGATGCCTCTGGGCAGCCCTTCTGAGGCCACTTCCTTCTTGTGCCTACATTTCCACCACTGCTCCCTCCTGTTCCTGCCCGGCCTGGGACATCCTACTTCCTTCTGGCCAAGAGCCTTCCTGTCTCCTCCCCGTGTTTCTTCTCCTGGGAACATAGAAGTTCGTTCTCTCTCTCTCTCTCTCTCTCTCTCTCTCTCTCTCTCTCTCTCTCTCTCTGCCCAGCCATTGGCTGTTGGCTCTTTATTGATCAATCAAAAACCAATTGGGGACAGGGACCTTCAGCAGATTCCCGGTTTGGGTGCATTAGAACTAATCCCCAGCAGATGATCCTTTTATGACATTCCGTGGAGGGTGAGAATGTAGTTTGTACATACAGATCTGGTTCCCAGTGACCTACTGCTGTGCCTCCTGGGAACCTGAAGGAACTAGGAGCTGCCTTGCAGAGAGTAGTGGGGCTCAGTACATTAGCTTAGCTGTGTGTAGAAATGGCATTTTAAAGCTAAAAGTTGGGAGTTCGAGGTGAAGGCTCTCAGGCCTGGCTCGGGGGTGAGACACTGCTCATGTCTTAATCATGGAATTATCTAGTGTTGGGGCTTTGTCCCCTCTGCCTCAATTTTTTTGGAACTTCAAAATGTTTATACTGTGCCTTGTTAATATTGAGAAGCCATGGAATCTACGTGGCATAATTTGGCAAGGAGAAAATAAAAGGGAATTCTAGTGGGCATCATTGGGCCTCTCTCTGTGCATCACCTACATACACAGAAGCACAAACATGCAGCAAGCTGGTGCTTGAGAGGGACGCTTGTTCTCAGAGCCAGAGGAGTATATGCCATATGGTATATGCCTTTATACCATACAAAAGACCAGAGAAGAGTTTTTATCTTCTGCGTGGAACAGTAAGCATGCTGAGCTCTTCTGAGGAGGAGAAAGCAGGATTCCCGTGATGTTATTATCATTGAGCTCCTCCTGAGAGCTGGTGGCATATACCTGAATTGTTAGAATAGTGTGCAAGGCTCATGGAAGAGGCAAAACTGGTAGATGTCAGTGCGGCTGGAATGAGTGGACAAGTCCAGGAGTATGGCAGGAGTGTGGCAGGCAGTAGTGCAAAGGAAGGCTACAGTGGAAGGAGAGTAGGGCCTGAGCAGGGCACGGGGAAGGCTGCAGGAGCCTGGGGAGCTGGGAATAGGGCCTGGGTGTTGCCCCTGCTCAGGACCACCAGGGGAGAGGTCAGAGGTCAAAGGACATTCCAGAGACCAGGAAGTCCACGGGAGAAGACTCATCCAGTTGTCATCACAACCCTCGACCTTTAAAGTGGGGAAACTGAGTGCTGAGCTCTGTGGGAAGGAAGCAGCTGCTGGACTCTTCATTGTCTTCCAACAGGGAATGATTCACCGTGATTTGAAGCCTGTCAATATTTTTTTGGATTCTGATGACCATGTGAAAATAGGTGATTTTGGCTTGGCAACAGACCATCTGGCCTTCACTGTGAGTATTTTTTTCAAGTTAGGCTGTGCCTGTAAATGACTTGGGTACCTGAATAACCCTGGGGACACAGAGATGGGAGAGTGAACTCCTGTGCCCTGCCATGTCTTCCTCGACTGTGAGGCAAGTCTGAAGGGACAAGCTACAAGTGTGTCTTAGGTTTTGAATCTTAAGGACGTGAAGTTATTGGTTCATGAACAATGTTTAGGTAAAAGGCATATGATGCTTTATGAAATAATTTGGCAGTTGGGTCTCCTTACTAGGCATTTGACAAGCTCTGCATCTGAGGAACTTTCCACTGGCTTACAAAAGTAAGTCTCAGTCCTGGACATACACTGGCTCTGACATTACTGATTAATTTAGCATACAGAGCTAATTAATGTGAGCGGTGAGAAACAGTGAGATGAGAGTAAGGAGAGGAGGAGACGCGTGGCCATGTGGAACAAGAAACGTTGTAAACCCAGTGCTGTGGCACTGGCGAAGGGTTTAATCAGTCAAACCCAGGTGTTCAAGACCAACCTGGGCCACATAATGAGACCCCCATCACCCAAAGGAAAATAAAGACTATCTACAACAGTGGCACTCCAGATGGGTCCTATAAGGTCAGTGGGAGTCTAGCAGGCCAAAGTCCAGGGCAGAGCATAGTAAAGCCAGGACAAGAATCACCAGCATGAGCTAACAGCCAAGGGTAAGCTGACTTGGCTATTTGAACATCCCATGTTCTGACTGACTGAAACTGTGACGTGTAGAAAAACTGATGTGTAAAGAGGAAGTCTTTGGAAGTTGGGCAGATCTGAATGCCAGAGCTCTACTTAATTATCATAAGCTAGCTTTTAGGTCCCATGATCTGTAGTAAGTGCAGCTCATTCCAAGACTGGTCAGAAAAAGAAAATGGAATTTAGATGGTGACGAGAAGGATCATCAGGGCTAATTTCGCAGATGAAGTTAGGAGCAGAGAGTGAAGGAGCAGAGAAGAGCTAGAAATGACAGTTGGGTGCCTGTCACCCCAGGACTCAGAAGGCAGAGGCAGGAGGACCACCACAAGTGCAAGACCAGCTTAGGTTGCATAGCAAGTTCTAGGCCAGCCAGGGCTACAGAGTGAGACCCTGACACCCAGCACAGCAAAGAGATGGGAAGTGAGCAATAATGACTGGGTCCCAAGCAGAACAGATAGTGTATGGAGAAGTGGTGAAACCAGGCACGGATGACATGGTGAGATGTTGTCCCCAACAAAAGAGCCCAGCGAGGTGTCGGGAGGAGAGGAGAGGAGCTCTAGTGTCAGCAGGCTAAACCCAGCCTTATCCCTGCCCTATGCCCTGTCAAAATCATGCCTCAGCTATAAAATGTGTGCATTCTGGGAGTTGCAGCAAAGGAGAGCAAAAGGCAAGTGACAGCACCCGGAGCATGTCCTCCTGCAAGACCACATCTCCTAGGCCTCCCTCAAATAGTCACCAACTAGAGACCAAGTATTCAAATGCCCAAGACTTATGAAGGATATCTCATTCAAACACCAGACTTGGCTTAGGGTGTGACCATTAGAGCTATGTGGAAGAGGGCAAAACTGTCCAGTGTGTGCTGCAGCAAGGGACAATGGGGCCAAGTTAGTGACCAACCTTTAGGGGAAAAAAAAAAATAGCCAAACTGATGAGGAAGACGCGGTAGCACTAGGAAAGGTAGAGCAATGTTTGTCACTGTTTTTATTCCTCTTGTGCTTCCTGATAAACAGCTTCTATTTCTGGAGTTTGTGGGATGAACATAAATTGGTTTCTTTAAGAGTCTGAGTATTTCGGTCCTGAAGAGAGCCGTCCAGTAAATTCATTTTCCTCTTGCTTTCTCTAGGTTTCCTTTGACCCTGCATGAATGGATTAACTAAATATAAAAAAAAAATAAGTAAATGTGTTAAGTCAAAAAACCATGGTAATAATTATTCTGAGGTCCCTGTTAGCTTTTTGCTCTTCACTTAGAAACAGGTGAGCCATGGCCATGAACTGCTGGAAGGCTTTAATCCATCCTCACTTGTATTTTAGGCTGAAGGTAAACAGGACGACCAGGCAGGTGATCGTGTGATTAAGTCAGACCCTTCAGGTAAGCCTTTATTTCATCCATGTGTTTAAAAGGAGACCATAAACTTCTCCACCTGAAATCTGCCTTTTATTTATAAAGACTTTATTCTGAAACAAATTGATGTTATTCTTTAAATAGTTTTTATGGAAGTTAAAGGTTTTTTTTTCCTTTCACTATGTTAATTATTCTTAAGAAACATAAGCTCTGGGGCTGGTGAGATGGCTCAGTGGGTAAGAGCACCCGACTGCTCTTCCGAAGGTCCAGAGTTCAAATCCCAGCTACCACATGGTGGCCCATAACCATCCGTAAAACAAGATCTGACACCCTCTTCTGGAGTGTCTGAAGACAGCTACAGCGTACTTACATATAATAAATAAATAAATAAATAAATAAATAAATAAATAAATAAATAAATCTTTAAAAAAAAACAAAAAGAAAGAAACATAAGCTCTATCATTAGAACAATGGTGATGATGGTCTCAGCCTTCCTGGGACTTTATCCAGTCCTAGCCTTCCTGTGTAAGCAGAGGCCTATGTGTGAGGCCGTGTGGACAGTCTAGAGCATACAAAGTAATCCGTGCGGTGTTCACTTTCCTCCTGGGAGTGGGGGGACGGCAGATAACAGATCCAGCCCAGCAGGTAAAGTTGCTTGCCACCGAGCCTGATGACCTGAGTTCAGCCTCGTGAGCCCACAGGGTGGAAGGAGACAGTGAGCTCCCACAAGTTGTCCTCTGACTCTCACATATATGCCACAGTGTCCACACGTCCACACAAATAAATATAACTAGGGGTTGGGGGGAGCCCTTTGGTTTTAAGTTTACTCTATCTGGAGCTAGGGGTGTAGCTCACTGCCTCTCACCGGCATGCACAAGGCCCTAGGTTCAGTACTGAGCACTGGGAAACAGCAGCACTAGGAATAACTTAGTCCCTGGCTGAAATGCTTCCCTCCTTTCCTCCATAGGCCATTTGACTGGCATGGTTGGCACTGCTCTGTATGTAAGCCCTGAGGTCCAAGGAAGCACCAAGTCTGCATACAACCAGGTACTCTGTGTGTGTGTGTGTGTGTGTGTGTGTGTGTGTGTGTGTGTGTGTGTGTGTTCGGGGTGGGGTGGGGTCTCATAGTAAGTTACAAGTTCGACCATCAAGACTGTATGTAACATGTAGTGTTTAGTGACCAGCTGAACTAGGAACAGTCATTCTAGGCAGTGCATGTAGCAGTGCCCCAGGGCAATGACTGAAGCTGGCATCGTTGCTGCAGAAGTTGGCAGTTCCTCTATCCATTAGGACTCTGTGAGCTAACCTCCATGCTGTTCCCCTCCCCTGTCAGGTACATAGGGAACAAGGCAGCCACCAGAGTAACAGCTGTGTCCACGAGGTCAGGAATAGCGGAAGCCATGCTGAGCAGGAAGCAGTAAGAGAACAGCCCTAAGTTAAGATGAGGCCTGTGAAGAACGGAACTGAGTAGTAAGGCAGTAGTGGGGCCTGGCAGGCAGGCAGAACTGATGTCTTCCACTGTCGGCGGCCAACTCCAAGGGCCTTGCACATTCTAGGCGGGTGCTCCACCATCCAGCTACATCCTAAAACTCATACAAGAGGCCATTTAGAATAAAGGATAGACAAAAATAAGTGAGGGCTAGGGATGTGGCTCAGTTGGTAGAGCACTTGCCTGGAATGTGACAAGCTTGGTCCTGTCAGTAGCACTGACAAGCATGGATAGAGCCTGTCAAAGAGGGGAAAGGCTGAAGCAGTGGAATAGCAAAAATCAAGAAAGGGTCTTGGTAAGGTGAATACATTCTGTACAATAAGTTTAAACATTGCAAGAGACTAGATCTCAAATGTTCTTACCAGAGAGAGGGAGAGGGAGTGGGAGGGATGGTAACTATGTAAGTAGATAGACATGTTAGCTTGACTGTGATAGTCATTTCTGAGTGAAATTTTTGGATGATTTGCTTTTAAAATTATAGGTTGAAAAACTTGTTTCAGAACAGATCTTCATATTTCTCAACTAAACCCCCAAGCTCCTGGAAATGCCATTTTGATATCAGAACTCCCTAAAGGCAATTTCTGTTTTGCCCACAGAAAGTGGATCTCTTCAGCCTGGGAATTATCTTCTTTGAGATGTCCTATCACCCGATGGTGACTGCCTCAGAAAGAATTTTCGTTCTCAACCAACTTCGAGATGTGGGTGTCAGATATATTTGATGAATAAATTTCCAGTATCCTCAGTGTCGTATGGAGATCAGAACTCAAAGCAGGACTTTTTCCTGGTATTTATAAAATAGAAGAGGCTATCAATTGTTGATTTAAAAAAAAAAAAATGGTCTTAGCCAGTAGCCCAGGCTAGCCTGAAATATGAGATCCCCTCTCTTATCCTTCTGAGTGCTGGGATTGCAATGCACAACACCAAGCCTGGCTGCCTCCTCTAATTTCAGTGACTCATTGTCCAATTCGTGGTAAGCTAATCAGTTCTGTCATTTTCAGTAAAATGTCATCGGGATAAGGAGTGTCACCTCATTTAAGTTGCCAACATAGCAGTTTTGGTAACTAAATTTGTCAGCCTATGTTGTCCTGTGTTCTAGTAAGAGAAAGCACACCCCTGTCAACGTGCCCAGTGATGAGGAACAGTTGGTTTGTTTGAGGCGAGCCAGCCTAGGCTGCATGACGTTCCAGACCCTGTCTTCTTACCCACTCCAAACGGAAAGGTTTCTATTGGATGGATCTGGTTTTGTAATGCCTAAAGCAAATCTGAATGACCAGAAGTTAAAATGGATCTGAAGTCTGGAGCCAGGTCTCTGTGGTAGAGAATCTGCTAACCCTGGCACACACACGTGGCTCTCAGCAGTCACTTGAGCTGTTTTCCCCAGCGAAATTCCCACTCATGTTCTTGAGATAAACCCTTGCTTCAGTTGCTGTTTGTGCTCATAGGGGTGAGTGTTACAGAGTGCCAGGGCAAGGGTGCCCATGGCAACGGGGCATGGGAACGTAGGAAGTAAAGGCTAGGCAATTTGGACTCATGAGCCAGAGGTCTGGAGAGCCTTTCTCATCCTTAGGGAGCAAAGGCAAGCATAAGTATTTGCTATGTTAACGTTAAATCACATAGAGCAAGGCAGGCATGGAGTGCATGCCTCAGTCCCAGCATGTAAGAGAGGAGGAGCATGAGCTCAAGGCCAGCCTGGACTACATATTAGCAAGACCCTGTCCACACAGCACTAATAGACCACAGCAGACAAGTGAGTTAGTGCACACACTGAGGATGCTCCTGTAACAGCAAGCAGACAAGTGAGTCAGCAGTGCACACACTGAGGATGCTCCTATGAGTCAGCAGTGCACACACTGAGGATGCTCCTATGAGTCAGCAGTGCACACACTGAGGATGCTCCTGAGTCAGCAGTGCACACACTGAGGATGCNCCTATGAGTCAGCAGTGCACACACTGAGGATGCTCCTGAGTCAGCAGTGCACACACTGAGGATGCTCCTATGAGTCAGCAGTGCACACACTGAGGTTGTTCCTGAGTCAGCAGTACACACACTGAGGTTGTTCCTGAGTCAGCAGTACACACACTGAGGTTGTTCCTGAGTCAGCAGTACACACACTGAGGGTTCCTATGAGTCAGCAGTGCACACACTAAGAATGAGGATGTTCCTGAGTCAGCAGTGCACACCCTGAGGATGTTCCTGAGTCAGCAGTGCACACACTGAGGATGGTCTGTGGACACTTTGGGGAACAGTTGAAGTACTTTGGACAGCAGTGTGGGTAGCAGTTGATAAGGCATAGATGAACCAAGGGTGATTCTGCATTCACCTTAGCTAGGATGGGCTTAAGAGAGGAAGTCCCTTTCTGTAATCCGAAATTTCTTTTCCATTTCAGGAATATGTAAACTATCAGTTAATCTTGTAGCTGAAGTCCTGCTCATCAGAAAAGCAGGGACTTGGAGGAATGAGTGGGTTTGGATTTGGTGCTAACTGAATTTGTCCATTGCTTTTGGTTTGTTTGTCACTAAGTCAGGCCTCGTGCAGCCTCAGCTGGCCTCTGACTTGGCTATGTCTGAAGCCGCCGTGACCCGCCCACCTCCACCTCCCACCTCCTCTTAGGTTGATGATTTCGTGGACTCTTGCCTTTCTTCACCATGTGTTTCACTAAACTGCTTTGTGTTTCTGTGCAACCCTTACACTTAATTTATTCCTTATGCTGACTTTTATTGACAATTACAGCCATGGCAAAAGTCTCTTATTTAAATTATCTTTTATTTAAACTTTAAGGAGGTGATTTGCATAACTGAGGCCGTCATTTGGGTAACGTCCACATTAATAGACTGTGTACTGAAGAGTGAGCACGAGGCGTGGAGAAGGTGTCATGTTAGCAAATTTTAATTTGCTCTTTGGTTATCTTACTGTGTTGAATAAAAGCTTTGCCTCTGGCAGCCTGCCAAGCGCTTGCTGATTTGAATATAATACTCTTTTAGCCCGCATCGCCCAAGTTTCCAGACGACTTCGATGATGGAGAACACACAAAGCAGGTAATTTGCTGAGGCTATAATTGCTGGTCTGCAGCCTTGGGTTTTAATTACTGTTTCTCTTGGTTTTCAGTTAGAAATCTTCTGCCACTCGTTCTCTTGTGTTCAAGGAACACTGTGGGGAAAATATCAAAAGGTGGAGGCACTCTTGAGATGTTACTAGGCTTGAAATGCGCTGTAAAAAGGCCGAGGTCTGACAGCAGATTAACCCACTCCAGAGCTCGTTGTGTGCTCTGTTGTGCCTTCAAGTGTTACTTGGACCACTGGCTTAGCTGGGAAGAAATGCTTTTACAGCAAATTGCTTTAGATAAAGCTTAGGATATACAGGCAAAAAATTATAATCTCTGTTTCGTGGTTGAAGTAATTCAGGTTGTACAGAAAGGACTACACTCTCCAGGTGGTCTGCTGTTATAAGGTCTTGGAATTATTTGGTTTTATAGCACTGGGGAGTCAAACCTAGGTCCTCCACATGCTAGGCAAGTATTCCACCACTGAGCAGTGGCTGTTGCAGTATTTCAAAGCAAGATAATTTCTCACATACACCATAACTATCAGAGTCGGGGGGGGGGAGATTGTTCATCTTAAGCCAACACTGGCACCCAAATAATGAGAGATCCTAAGTGAGCTGTGTACCATCTCTGGTATTCCTTACTTCTTTCTGATAGTTGTTTGCTGTGGTGAAACCTTCACTCGTTAATACACATGTCGTAGGGAAATTTCTTCCTTATACTGACTGTTATTGACAGTGAAAGTCAGGACAAAAGTTGAGAACAGGAACATAAACAGAGCATGTCAACATTTGCAACTTCTTACTGGCTTTGTGTCTGCATGGCCATTCCACTGCACATCTGTAAGACTTAGGGACTGTTAGTATCTTTTTATTTCTGTTTGAGTAAGCTTCTATAATCCTACGGTATTTAGTGTGACACTGTTTAAGGCTAACAGGGCTCGTTTGGCCCCTCTGTTTAATTAGTGACGAAGTATTGGAAGACAGGCTGTTACCTTCTAGTTCTCTTGTTAGCTGCTAGTTTCCATTTGAATTAGTCATTCACTGTATTTTTGAGTGTCATAACTATAAATGCTCACTTCATAGGTAGGGTATCTCTACATACCCCTCGTTGTCCCAGAACTCACTATGTAGACCAGGCTGACCTTGAACTCAGAGACCCAGCTGCCTCTGCTTTCACCACACCCACCAGAAGGATATTTTAAAGATACATTAGAGATGTCTTATAAAAGCCATCTAAAAATTGAAAATTTCTGTTGTCAAATAGTCCGCCAATTTTTTTTTTTTTTTATAAATTCTTGTCCTAAACTACAGGATTAAGAATCATGAAGGAACAGGTGTGATGGCACATGTCTTTAATCCCAGCATTCAGGAGACAGAGGCAGATGGGTCTCTGAGTTTAAAGCATGGTCTGTATATAGCAAGTTCCAGGCCAGGTGGGCTATATACTTACATACTGCGTAGACTGTTTAAAAAGAAAAAGGTTTAGGGAACCTTCTAAAGGCTTATGCTGCTTCAGAGGGCTCTCCACTCTGGAGGCATAACAAACAGTGTAAAGCAAGAGGATTCCAGGGAGTAGACTCAGTAAAGAACACAAATGGAGGGAGAGCGAGGACCACTGTGCTATGCAGTGGAGGTGCTGCTGTGTGCTTATGTAAGTACTAACATTAGGCATGGGCTCTCTGGTAATTTCTAGATATCTCTTTTTTATACAGTCATTTCTAGTTATAAGACTAAGCTCAGCTTCTGTGTGCTTTGCTAAGTTAAGGATATTTTTGATTGTTGGTGACAAGAGATATAAAAGGGGCCTCTCCTTTTCAAGAAATACTCCAGTTACATTCATGCACAAGTCTGTGGTCATGGGGCACTGATGGCATAATCAGAGATCTCAGAAGTGCCACCTAAGCATAAAAAAGTACCCTGAGTGACCGCCTATCAGGAGAGTCTGAGTTTCACCTGCTGTCTCCTTACCAGCTATGTGCCTGTCACGTTGCAGAAATCCGTCATCTCCTGGCTGTTGAACCATGATCCATCTAAACGGCCCACAGCCATGGAACTGCTCAAGAGTGAGCTGCTCCCCCCACCGCAGATGGAGGAGTCAGAGCTGCATGAAGTGCTGCACCACACGCTGGCCAACATAGACGGGAAGGCCTACCGCACCATGATGAGCCAAATCTTCTGCCAGCACATCTCCCCCGCCATAGACTACACCTATGACAGTGACATCCTGAAGGTGGCTGAGTCAGACATAGCACGCACTTCTCTTTACTCTTTGATAGTTTTTATGTATATCTATGATACATTCTGATCAAACTCATACCTCTGCCCTTTCTTATCTTTCTCCCTCTCCTAATACCCTTTCTCCTACTAAATGCTTATCTAACCTTCATGTCTTACATTTTTATAGGTTTTTTTTTAATAACATTTATGTAAGGGGGTGGGACATGCACATGTCATGGTACACATATTGCGGTCAAAGGACAACTTGTAGGAATTAGTTCTTTCCTCCCACCATGTGTGTCTCAGGGACTGAACCCAAACTGCCAGGCTAGGTAGCGAGTGCCTTTGCCTGCTAAGCCATCCCATGTTCGTATCTCTTTGTTTTATTTGGGTTTTACTTTGTGATATTCCGGGTTTAACCAGCTATTCCAGCACTGTACGTTCTTGGCTTAAATTCCCAAAGGCCCCAAAAGCACATGCAAAAAGCATGACTGCCTAGTTCAGGGAAGAGCCATGCTAGTAATCACATTGATTTTCACCCTTCCCACTCCATGCCCTCCCAAGAGACTGAGAGACAGAGCCCATCTCAGATGTCCAAGCTGGGACACCCAAGCGGTCAGCTCTATATGAGGAAACAGAGTGACTCCCAGCACCAGCCAAGGCCCAGGAAGCCCAGATGCAGGGTGCCCTGGCTCCTCATCAGCTCTGCTGCCTCAGCTGGGAAGCATCTCAAGGCTCTGAAAGCTTCCAGATGGTTTCTGAAGAGTAGTCAAGATGCCAATCTTGGGAACCTTTATTATTTCATTTCTAAAAGTAAAAACAAAAACAAACAAAAACACAGAAGCACCTGAAATAATTTAGAGAAGTGTTTTTTTTTCTTTTCTTTTATTGGATATTTTATTTATTTACATTTCAAATGTTATCCCCTTTCCCATCTCCTCTCCCCCTGCTTCCCCCACCATCCCACCTACTCCTGCCTCCCTGCCCTGGCATTCCCTTACACTGGGGCATTGAGCCTTCACAGGACCAAGGGCCTCCCCCCTCCCATTGATGCCTGACAACATAAGGGCTGGAGCAATGGGTCGCTCCATGTGTATTCCGGGTTGATGGTTAAAGAGTTGAGTGAGTAGGTACCAAGGCTGGCCAACGGTGCCCTCTACTTCTATATAGTTAAGCTGTGGTATAATCTTAGAAGATGGAATTTAGAGGAAACTATAGATTTTAAGTGTATGTGATCATGCACACCTGTGGCCTTGCAAAGACTGAAGAGGATTGTGACTGGGCTAGCCTGGGCAACACAGTGAGACCCTGTCTCAGAAATAAGAGCAGAGTTTGACTGTCTAATAATAATCAGATCTGTTTGTACGACTACAGGTAACTTTACTTTGTCTTATTGCTTATTTTTTATTTCTAAAATTACTGTAATAGAATGAAATGAAAAGGAAATACCTTAAGCAAAATATACATGTCTCTCCTCTAAATATGCTCAAAGAGACAGTTGCTCCAGACCTCTGCTGAGACCCTGAGACTGAGCAGTGCAGCAAGCACAACTGCAGACGAACGTTCTAGAGGGAAGTTAGGCTTTGCTCGTGACATTTCATCGGTCTCGTTTTTTAGGGCAACTTCCTGATTCGTACAGCCAAGATCCAGCAGCTTGTATGTGAAAGCATCGTCCGCGTCTTTAAGAGGCATGGTATGTCCTTCTCTGAAAACCACTCCTCGGGCAGTTTTCTAAAAATCATTAGAAAGTAAAGTGCCTGCACACAAGCATAGCAGCCTGAGTTCAGTCCACAGCACCCCTAAAAATCCAGACAGACATGCCGGCACACATCTGTAAGCCCAGACAGACATGCCGGCACACATCTGTAAGCCCAGANCCAGACAGACATGCCGGCACACATCTGTAAGCCCAGACAGACATGCCGGCACACATCTGTAAGCCCAGATAGACATGCCGGCACACATCTGTAAGCCCAGAACTGGGACAGGTGCACAGAGACAGGAAGATCCCCAAGCTCAGTGGCAGACAGCCAACTTAGGAAGCTCAGGCTCAGTGAAAGCAACTGAGACACCTGACATCAACCCGTACCATAAGTGCATGCACCACATGAGCAAGCCCACGCACATGTGCACATACTAATACAAACATATACACATACAAAAGAAAGAAAGGAAAGCCAGGTATGGCTGTACAAGCCTGTAATTGCAGCACTCAGGAGGCTAAGGCAAGGGGTTTGAAGCCATCTGAGACAGTATAGTGAGACCAATCTCAATGAAAGAAAAAAATTACTATTGGTGGATTTTGGTATGACTATATATTAAAATCCTTTTATAAGCAGTTGGCCCAGCTTGTTGAGGAGAAACTGATTATCCCAACCTTGCTACTAAAATACAGTTGGCTCATGGAGTCCAAAATCTTGACTAAATCGACAGACTTAGCCCAGCTCAACTCTCCATGTATCCGTCTGGAACATTATTAGCCAATATTGGGAGCCAGTGTTGGCTCTCAGTGTCCCAGGGACAGCTCACTCACCTTGTGCTTGTGTGCGTTTTGTGTTAAGAACCCTGAGGCTCAGCAGCTCTCTCTGTATTTTGGTATAGGCGCTGTCCAGCTGTGCACCCCACTGCTGCTTCCCCGAAACAGGCAAATATATGAGCACAACGAAGCGGCTTTGTTCATGGATCACAGCGGCATGCTGGTGATGCTTCCGTTCGACCTGCGGGTAAATTAGGATGCTGCTCTGTTAAAGAATCGCCCCTCCCAGACACCACCACTTCAGGCTTATACTGGGGAGCCACATGTAGGAAATAACTAATGAGAGGAAAAGCAGTGTTAGAGTTCAGCAAGTGTCTGATCCTGTATTGCAGATGCTAAGATCCACAGAGCTCCCTTACAGCAAGTTAACCTCAACTCAGACAGATGAATGCAATTTACTCTCCAGGTAGCTCTTCAATAAAATCCCAAATGTCACCATCTAGAGAAAGTAATGCTTGCAACAGCTAATGGGGTGTGCTGAGTTTTGTCCATGTTCTCTTTCCTGTGATCCCCAAAGCTTTCTTAGCCAGCAACAACTTTAGTCTTTCACAGCCTTAACTGCTAGCAAGCCCATCCATTTTCCTCTAGACCTGAGGAAAACGTGCGGTGAGTATGAGAGTCAGGGTTTTGTCCCTAGTGTACAGAAGCACTTGCAATGAAACTCGGGGAGAGCGTGTACTTAGCATGTGCAATGCCCGGGTGCAGTCCTCAGCACCAGAGCATCTTTAAAAGTACAAATGGAGGCATAAAGAAAGCGTATGGCCAGGCGGTATGTAGACGGGAAATGAATAACGCTGTTAAACTTCCAAAGAGGGTTGAGGATACGGCAAGGTATATGTGCTGTGCATACATGCTTAACTTTACTTGGAAGGTACAAAAATGTTTATATTATTCAGAGATGACCAGGACTCAAGTTGAGACTATTAATGGCTAACTTTTTAGAAAAGTAATGAAATGAATAAAAAATTTACAAATTTATTTTTTTAAAAAATGTCTATGTGTGCATCTATGTAACTGTGTGCTACATGTGTGCACATGCCTACTGAGGCAGAGGAGGGCAATAGATCCCGGAGCTGGAGTTGTCAGCATTGTGGATCATTCCTCCTGAGTGCTAAAAACAGAACTCAGGCCCTCGGAAAAGCAAGAAGCCTCTTAACCACTAAGCCTTGAAATTTTTCAAAATTTGCTTCTCATTCTATGTCTATGAAATGGCTTCTCAGTCTATGAAATGGCAATTCCACCTTTAGGGTGTTTTGTTTTTTTTTTTAAGTAATACAGTATATGAATCTTAAAAGGATGTTTATATAATTGTATCAAAAAATGAAATCCATCATGTTTGTCTATAGGAGAATGATTAACTATATATCATCAATATTATGGAATATTAAGAAGCTATTAAAAATATAGCTGGGCATGGTGGCCTATACCTGTAATCCCAACAGTTGGAAGTTCAAGCAGGAGAATCACAAGTTTGAGGCTATCCAGATTGTGTACTGAGATCCATTTTAGACAAATAGGAGAGCTGGAGAGGTGACTCGGTCGTTAAGAGCACTTAATGCTCTTGCAGAGAGCCTTGGTTCAGTTGCTAGAATCCACACAGAGTGGTTCACAACCGCCTAGAACTCCAGTTCTAGAGTATCTGACACCCTTTTCTGACTTCTGTGGCCTTATACTCAGGGACACACACATACATGTAAAGTAAATTTATTAAAAGACTACAGCTAAGCCAGGCATGGTGGCGCACGCCTTTAATCCCAGCACTCGGGAAGCAGAGGCAGGCGAATTTCTGAGTTCGAGGCCAGCCTGGTCTACAAAGTGAGTTCCAGGACAG
>NC_034592.1:101858993-101901023 GCF_900095145.1 Mus pahari
AAAAAAACCAAAAAAAAAAAAAAAAAAAAAAAAAAGGAAAAGAGTAGAAGTCCGGAGGAGACATGGCTGCACCCTGATTACTAGAGGCTACTAAGGGCAGGTCATTAAACATGAGCTCCCTTTCCATAACAGAATTTCCTTGGGCTAGAGAGATGGCTCAGCAGTTGGGAGCACTGACTACTCCTCTAGAGGACCCAAGTTCAATTCCCAGCACCTATGTGGCAGGTCACAGCTGTCTGTAATGATAGTTCCAGGGGATGTGCATATGCATGCGGACAAAATACCCATACATAAAATAAAATAAATAATTTCCTCTAAGAGACTGATACAGAACTCAGGAACTTCACCATAAGAGAAAGCAGTCACTCATTTTGACTATGTTATTATAAATGAGAATTTTTAAAAATGTACTAGAGTGTGTGAGAGAGAACGAAAAAGAATTGTGTAGAAATGTGCATGTGGAAGTCAGGAAACAGCTTTGTGGGGCTGGCACACCCAAGACCAGCCCAGGAAAGAGACCATTGCCCACAATAGGCTAGGCCTCTCCTGAATCAAACATCAACCAAGAAAATGGCCAAACCTGTGTCCCCTGAAAACTAGCCAGCACATTATGACAAGTCTTACTGCCCTCTACGCCATTGCTCTAACCCATAAACTACATCTTAAAAACCACAACTAACCAATAACCTATGCAGATTTCAAATGAGCATGATAAAATATGACCATGTTTTCAACAAAAAAGGAAAAAGAACTTTTCGCAGCCCTCAGAAATGCAGTGAGTAGAGTCTGCAGTAGAGCCTACTGCAGCTGAAGCACACATAAGCATCCCAAGTGTGCATGCTGTCAGGGTACGGTCATGTGCTGCTTAATGGCTAGGGTATATTTTTTAAAGAAATGCATCAGCAGCTATTTCATCATTGTGCTGACATCATAGGGTGTGCTGGCTGGAAGATCACTGGGCAGCAGGCTTATGGAGCTGCAGTTGGTTCTGACTTCACTATTAAGTGGGTGCCTGACCATAAAGTGATGTGTGGGTTCTAGCCCAGCAAAGCTGTTTTAAAATCTAAAAGAATGTAGTACTTAGCACCTCATGATTCAGGTCTTTAAAACTTTCTTCTTTCAGGTCCCTTTTGCAAGATATGTGGCAAGAAATAACATACTGAATTTAAAACGGTAATGTGCATTATACACCCTACATTTGGTAGATGTGGAAATGAAATCTGACAAAGGTGGGGGGGGGTGTTTTTTCTTCTGAAACTTTCATACAGGAAAGAATTCTGGGGTTGAAGTATTGAGCAGCATGTGTAGGGAGCCCAGCCCCAGGGCTCCCTTGTCCTCAGATGACTAGATGTCATAAGACATCTTTAGAAGAAATGAAGCAATCACGTCTCCTGACAGGCCTGCTGTCTATTCTGTGCTTTCTACATGGCCCCAGGCAACATAAATAATGATGTGTTCAAATGGTTACTTGGGGAAGGAGGGTCTGACTGGTTTTGATCTCAAATGGCTGCTTTTAAGGTTTAATTGGAGGAACAAATGGCCAGTGGTCTCTGTGAACTCCTCATGCAGGTAACTAAATGAAAGCTGCTTGTAAAGAACGGGGTGATCCAGCAAGAACAGCCAGTGCTGAGACCCTGGCGCTTGGCAGCAAGGGCAGGTTCTGTGCCCTTTCAGATACTGCAGGGGTCAAACTCTCAGATCGTCATCAATTAGAACAAAAATGCTGTCAATGGGGCACACCATGTCACATTTCTCTCTCTATGTGCTATGAAGCCACAATTACCAGTCAGTCCTAAAGCATGGACAGTTTGTGTAGAAAGCCATCACTTAATGTCATTTGATGTAATTTCTTTTTCTCTATCAGACATATGTAAAAAAAAAAAAAAATTAACAGTACAAGGCTGGGACCTGGGTTATAGATTATGAGGCAAAATTGGTCAGATTCAAACCTGCACAGCACAGATTTTTTTTAAACTTCATTTCTTTGCCCAGCAGTTCCTCATACGTATTTGTTTCCAATAAGCAGCGATCTAAGCAAGCTGGTCTCTTCCTCCAGATACTGCATAGAGCGGGTGTTCAGACCTCGGAAGTTAGACCGATTTCATCCCAAGGAACTCCTGGAATGTGCATTCGATATCGTCACTTCTACCACCAACAGCTCTCTACCCACTGCCGAAACCATCTACACCATCTATGAAATAATCCAGGAGTTTCCTGCGCTTCAGGTTCCTTTCCGCTCTGCCATGTGATGCCTTATCCTGCTAGCGTATGCAGAGGGACGCATCCCCACTGCTGCCTCTTGCTGAGTGCTGGAGCAGATCACAGCTTTTTCTGAAGCAACTGCAGAGAGTTTGAGGGTGACACTTTGAGCTTCATCTTGGGCTTGAGCTTCTACCCTGATAGAATTGGTTTGTTGGGGGTGGACTGAGTTGTTTCTCTACCCATCCTTACAACATTCAGGAATGAGGCTCTGCCCTACCGTGCTCTTGGCGCACTCCTGCCCTGGTGAGAACCTCATTCACTGTCAACTCCCCAGTGTCCCTTCCCACCAGCTCTTCCTCTCTGGCTCTGATGGGGACTGCTTGCCACTCTCCTCACAGGCCTGCCATCCCCACTGCTGGTCACGGATGTTCACATGTCTATAAAGTCTTCTCTCATTCAGCCATGGGTCAGACCTTCTCCTGGGAAGCTTCTCAGGGTTGGCTGGCTGGTCACACACACTTTAGTCTCAACCCTCACAGCTCTTGGCATAAGGCAGCTATGTGATCACTTAATTTTTTTTTTCTCCAAGCACAGTGTGCTCATTCAAGGTAGAGCCCCTGGGCCACTTCTTCCTGTAGCCAGCTGTCCCGGCACACCTGTGAGCACTCAGTAACTCACTGCTGTGGCCAAAAGGAATGATAACCATTAACAGTCTTCTGCTTGCAGGTCGGTTACCACTGAGCTGGCTCCTTGTTTCTCCTTCTGTGTGCGCTCTTTTAGGCTCTTTAACTTAGTTGAATACCAACCCATGTATTTTTATGCATATTCTTCAACTGTAACATTGAAGATAATGGATATAAAAGATAAGCCAGACTGTAGTGACAATTGACTTTAATCCCAGTACTCAGAAAGCTGAGGCAGGTGGATCTCGGTGAATTTGAGGCCATCCTGGTCTACAAAGCAAGCTCCAGGACAGCCAGGACTACACAGAGAAACCCTGTCTCAGTAGATAGATGGATAGATGGATAGATGGGTAGATGGGTAGATGGTTAGATGGGTAGATGGGTAGATGGATAGATGGGTAGATGGGTAGATGGATAGATGGATAGATGGATAGGAAAGAAAGAAAAATAAAGCAGGAGAGAGGCTGCTGTACGTTAGCTCTTCTGTGATGGTAGGAAAATAATTACTAGATTTTATTTGGCTGAATACTTGTATTGCTTTTATAATGAAAATAATAGTATTTTTCTCTATATTCTAGGAAAGAAATTACAGAATTTACTTGAACCATACAGTGCTTCTGAAGGCAATACTCCTACATTGTGGGATCCCGGAGGATAAACTCAGCCAGGTCTACGTTATTCTGTATGATGCTGTGGTGAGCACTTAATTTCTTTGACTCGATGTTGAAGGGTAATAATAGTAGCCCATGAATATTCTCTGACTTGAGCAACCATAAAACTACATGGAGCATTTCATCTCTCTTTGTCTTTGCTCTAATGTGACAGAAGCAATTGTGTTTAAGATTTATTTTTATTGTTTCTAATTATGTGACCGTGGGGGAGGTAACTGTGTGGACAGTCTGTGGTTAGTGCAGAATGAACTGGGACATTCATTATTGTTATTTTTAGTACACGGAGCCTTGCCTAGTCCTCNTTCATTGGCAGATTGGCTTCGAGGGCTCTGACTTTACTGGCTATTTTCTAGGGATTTGTTTCTTCTTCACAAAGTGCTGCTGCTGCTGCTGCTGCTGCTGCTGCTGCTGCTGCTGCTGCTGCTGCTGCTGCTGCTGGGCCGCGCTGGGCTCGGCAGAATGCAGGGGCTGGGAGGCAAGGTTGAAGTTCACTCATGTTGCTTTTGTTTCCAGGAGGTCTTGTGGGTTTTGAGACAGGGTCTCGCTATGTTTACCAGGCTGGCCTTGAACTCACAGAGGCCTGCCTTGACATCCCAAGAACTAGGCCTCACTCATGTTCCCTTTCTTTCTCCATCAGACAGAGAAGCTGACTAGGAGAGAAGTGGAAGCTAAATTCTGTAACTTGTCCTTGTCTTCTAATAGTGTAAGTACCTTGTGATGGTGTGCTTGCCGCTGTCTCTACCATTTTACAGTGTCAGAAAATGTCACCACATTTCTGTAGCAGTGCGTTAGCAAGCAACACACATCGGCTGCTCACAGCTGCAGCTTTCCCCTTGAGTGTCGGTGCCATGGCAACCGCTGGGATTAGAAGAGAAAAACTGATGCTGTGATCAGAGAGTGTCCTTCTGTGTGTCCTCCATGTGCGGAGTCCCGCTCTTCCTTGATTACTGGGTTCTTTCTTTCACATCCCTTGTAAAGCCTGTGCTTGATACAGCCTCCTGCTGAGCAGGCCCAGCACCATGCTGCCTCTTCTAAAACAAGTCATGTGGAACCAGGGTACAGATTTCTGCAAATCCTTCTAAATAGCCTAAGCTCACCCAAGGTCTTCTACTCTTCAGAACAGAATTGTGGCTCTTACCTTCCTGGAAAATGTCCTACCTCTAAAATCTTCTTAGTAAACAGGCCAACTGTGTTCTCTCTACTGATGTCATTTAAGCTGAATCTTTGACACAATGGCCCACATTTAACAGAACGGTTAAACAGCAGAAGAAAACAGAATTTTGTATATTTCCTCCATATTTGTATAAGGAAGGGTTGATTTTAATTTTTTTTTTTTGGTTGTTGTTGTTGGGGGGTTGTTTATTTATTTATTGTTGTTTTTTTTTTCAAGACAGGGTTTCTCTGTGTAGCCCTGGCTGTCCTAGAACTCACTCTATAGACCAGGCTGGTCTTAAACTCAGAAATCCACCTGCCTCTGCCTCCCAAGTGCTGGGATTAAAGGTGTGTGCTACCACTGCTTGGCTTGGTTTTAATTTTCTTTTGTGGTGTTAAAAATTCAACCTAGAGTCTCGCATATTAAACAATTACATTCTTCATTAAGCCCAGCCCCAAGAAAATGTTTTTCTGTTTCAAACTTTTCCAGAAGCAACTGGGCATGGTGATGAATGCCTTTAATCCCAGTGCTTAGGAGACAGAGTCCTTAGTTTGAGGCTAGCCTGGTCTACAAAGCAAGTTCCAGGACAACCAGTGCTACACAGAAAAACTGTTTCCAAAAAATAATAAATAAATAAATAAAAATAAGTTTAAAAAATTTAAGTAGCTGGACAGTGGTGGCACATGCCTTTAATCCCAGCACTCAGGAGGTAGAAGCAGGTGGATCTCTGAGTTCAAGGCTAGCCTGGCCTATAGACTGAGTCCCAGAACAGCCAGGGCTACAGAGAAATCCTATCTTGAAAAACCGAATAAATAAATAAATAAATAAATAAATAAATAAATAAATAAATAAATAACTTTCCCAGAAGCTTTACAGCCCTTGATCTCAAACTTCATTCCATGATCTTTGGTGGTAACAAAATTCACAGGTTCAGTAAACTAAAATATGATTGTGGACAGAGCAAGTAGAGTCGCTTACTCCCTGGACAGTTGCTGTATGGCTGACACGGTGCCTGGACATAGAAGAAGAGAGGATCTTCACATATATCTGCCCTCAACTCTCTGAAACAACTCTCACATTGCTCGCATAGACCATGGTTGAAAGAAACACCCACATTCATTTAGGGAAGATGTTCTACTTGTAGTTCTGTTTTGAGATGACCACCATGACCAAAAGCAATTTGGAGAGGAAGGGGTTGACTTGGGTTACACATCCATGAAGTCAGGGCAGGAACTTGAAGCAAGAACTGAAGCAGAGACGTGACAGGAACCCTGCTTACTAGCTTGATCCCCATGGCTTGCTTAGCCTGAGAGAGGCAATTCCTTGATTGGGGATCCCTTGCCCTGGTGACTCTAGTTTGTGCCAAGAACCTGGTTGAAACCCTCCAGATCAGTGCTCTGTACCCAGAAGTTTCTTTGAATTAATGCCATATTTGAAAATGTCTCACAGATACCATACACTGCCGCTAAGATATCAGCATCTCTTTGTGATACTGAACAAGAAGTGTATTTGACTAGTGTTAAAAGAAAAAAATGGGATCTAATAATGACATTTGACACTTCGTTATTTTAAAATGGTGCTCCAAGTATACTAGGGAAGTGGGGGATGAGGGAGAGGAAGGTTCGTGTCCAGCCCCATCTTAGTTCACAGTGACATCTTGAAACCCAAGAAACACTGAGTTTCATCCAGTCATGTGGATAGAAAAGTTCCCTCATTGCTCCTGCCAGGTATTAGCCGGGTAACTTCATGGAAAAAATATTGGAAAAAAAAAAATCCGTTATTTTGAACGAACTAACCTCCTCACTTCCTTTGTATTAGGTATCAAACCCAGAGCTCCAAGTACCTGCCACAGAGCTACACTGCCAGCTCTAGGAAGGAAGGATTAAGTCAAAAGTCAAAAACAGGATTTTGTATTTAAACCTTTTTATCTTTAACTTAGATAGAAGACTACGAGACAACCGCTTTGCAGTACACAGTGGTACACACCTTTAATCCCAGCACTCATTCGACAGAGTCAAGAGTCAAACAGATCTCTGGGAGTGTAAGGCCAGGTCTACATAAGGACTTCCAGGGCTACACCGCAAGAACCTGTCTCAAAAATAAAGAATAAAATTAAGAGGGAGAGAAACTAACTCTTTGGGATTTAAAGTGCAAATGACTTATGGTTGACTGATTACATTAAGCTGAGACATCACTCAACTCCTGGGTCTTGTGTACCAACCTACAGGTGGGCCAGATGCTGCCTACATATAGTGTGGCATAGCTGGAATTTTGGTCTAATCTCCAGCTCAGCTCCTGGTAGTTTTCTCTCGGGTATTGTGTCCATGGTTACTCCCTCTTCCTCCTGCTGTGTGCTGGGGACTAGGGTCAGCCAGAGTTTGCCATCCCCAGCATTCCTCTTCTCAGGAGCAGACATGGCAGACACAGAGTGACTGTGGGAATAGGGGCTCCAGAGGTGGTGCAGGGGGAGGCAGCCTTGGGCTCCTCGTGGAGATTACTCAGGCAAGGGGAGAGGAGTTTCCGGCTAATTCTGTGAATATCTGAACAAGTCTGGCGTGGCCTGCCCCTCTCATTTGTGTACCTGCAGTAATGAAAATGAGGGTGTGGATGGTGGAGGGGAACACGGTTTACAGTGGGAACGATGCACAGCAGAGGTTCAGCCAGTGTCCAGTCCACTGCCAGTACTCACCACTAAGTACATGTCTGTCTGTCTCAAACATTCTGTGAGCTGCTTCAGAGCAGAATTTGGGGGAAAAGGATACTCGGTAGGACTGTAGCAAAGGCTAGGATTACCTGTGACCACCCAATGCCCGCTCTTGGGGCTACACAGCGCCCTGCAGGCCCCACAATGTGTGGAAGTGCTATGCATGCTGTCCCTGTCCCATCCCGGAGCAGCACCTAACTTTGCCTCTTTGCTTTCCAGCTGTGTCGACTCTACAAGTTCATTGAGCAGAAGGGGGATTTGCAAGACCTAATGCCAACCATCAACTCACTAATAAAACAGAAAACAGGCGTTGCTCAGTTGGTGAAGTATAGCTTAAAAGACCTAGAGGACGTTGTCGGGCTGCTGAAGAAACTTGGCGTGAAGTTACAGGTTTGACGGCTGCTATGTGCTGGCAGTATGGGCCTGCTGAGATAACAGCAGCCCCAGGGGGTGGGGCTTATTTCCCTAACGTTAGTGTTGTATTTCTCCAAAGCTCGGGATTTCTTTGCAAGCTGCGCTGTTTCTGTCACACACACCCACTCTGTGGTGCGCGCCTCAGAGAGGGGGTTACTGTCAGCGCTTGGCGGGCTCCAGTAAACAGTTGTTGCCCGATCTTACTGAAGGATTTTGTTTATGCAGAATAATTGAGACAGAGTTGTAGTCCACAATCCACAGCTGAGGCTGCTGCCCCATGCGTGTGGCCGTTCCCTCCACAGGTCTCCATCAACCTGGGCTTGGTCTACAAGGTGCAGCAGCACACTGGCATCATCTTCCAGTTCCTGGCATTCAGCAAACGCAGGCAGAGGGTTGTGCCTGAGATCCTTGCCGCCGGTGGCAGATATGACCTGCTGGTAAGGGCAAGCCCTGTGTGTTGACTTGCTTTGGCTTACTGCTAGTTCCTCTAATTCCTCAACTCATTCCCCCACCCCCACCCCCCGCTATGATGCAAAAAGTTAACCCAGTAAATCCTATGGAATCTGTAGCATTCATCTAGGAATATAAATGTATCTGAGATTACAGGCACTTACCACGCCAGGCTCGTGAGGGCTTGCTGGGTTTTCCTGTTGCTTTCCCCAGAATATATCTCTTTCCTGTTTCATAACCTGGCCTCCGGTCTATCCACAGATTCCCAAGTTCCGAGGCCCACAGACTGTGGGGCCAGTCCCCACTGCTGTCGGTGTCAGCATGGCCATAGACAAGATATTCGCTGCTGTCCTCAACATGGAAGAGCCTGTAAGTCCTGATGCTTGCCAGCACACTTTGGGGCATCCCCATTAGTCAGTGTTACTTACCTTTGGAGCACAGCCTGCCCAGTTATATACTCCCACAGGCCAAGTGAGGACCAGCTCGGCAGCAGCCACAAGCTGGCACAGTTCCCTTTATGACACTCCCACCCTCCTGAAGACAGTGGCAGAACCATAGGTTGAGAACTCGGTCCCCAAGTCAGCCCCTCCACTTTCAATGCCAGGTGGAACCCTATTGCTTAGAGCAGGTCCCAGAACTCAGAGAAACCCTGTGTCGACCTGGCTTAATATAACCGACATTAAAGTGAAGAGGTGAGGACCTGCAGAGCTTAGGCACTTCAGGAATGAACCCCGAGCCCTGTGTGGTGCACCATCCGCCGGGAGCCTCTTCCAAAGCATTCTGAACCTTGCCCTCTACTGTTTGGAGGATGCTTCATTATATAGCAGGATTGACAATGTCACCAGTGATCCACTTAGCCCTTTCTCCTCCCAGAATTAAGGCTGTGTCTGAAAGCTCCAACCCTTTATCCTGCCTTAGACTGCCCAAGGGCCAGGTCCCTCTCTCCCAACCCTGGCTCAGTTATCTCATTAACATAGAAAGACCATCACTTTGAAGATTCTAGGATTTTAATAATGGGGAACAAAGGGCACATAGCTGCTTTGAAGACTTCAAAGCTGCAGCTCGCGTGTTTTAAAATGACCTTTCCTGTGATCAAGCCGAAGAGTGTCTCTTCCTTGCTTCTCAGCCTGTGCCCTCTGCTCTCTGGCTGCTGCTGATTCAGGCATCTCTCCTATTTAACTCTCCACATCCATAGTACACTATATAAACATAAAATACTCTGCTTGTTAACACACTTTTGTCAATCCTCTTGCTCAAAAACCCAGCTAGTCTGAAAAGCTAAAAAAAAGAAAAAAAATGGCGTTTCCCATTTCAGGCAAGATCTGTTTTCCCTGGGTGAGGGGGTGGGAATGGAAATGTATCTTCCTAATGGCACAGGACAGCTGAAATTATGTCTGTAAAGATCTTTTTTAAATTGTCTTGTTTTCTGTAGTTTCGAGATGTCATTTTAAATCAAAGCCATCTGCACTGTGTGACTGTTCCCAATTTCAGGGGCACTCCTCAGCCCCGGGATGCTGCTCTCGCCCCACAGCTGCAGTGTTCCCCGCCCCCACCCCCACCTCCACCCAGTGTAACTCTGTTTCCTTTCAGGTTACAGTGAGCTCCTGTGACCTCCTGGTTGTCAGTGTTGGCCAGATGTCCATGTCCAGGGCCATCAACCTAACCCAGAAACTTTGGACAGCAGGCATCACTGCAGAAATCATGTATGACTGGTCCCAGGTAAGGGACAGAAAGCTGTGAATGACGTAGAGATGGTTATGGGATCAGGATAGATCAGCCTTTCACAGGCATGGCCACCTGAGGCCACCTGAAGCCATAGGACCCAACCATAACCCTAAGCTTATTTAGAATGCTGAGATTTCTGTTGGTTTTGCTTACCTTTGTAACTCGGTGGTGAGTCTCTCGAGGTGAGCTGGGGGGGATCATGATTGGGCTCATTTTTCTGACAGGGAAAATGTCAGACACAGCAAGGCACAGAGGGAGAAGAGAGACCCTTACCAGAGTGGAGGCAAGCTTCTGGAGCCTCAATTCTGGTCTCCTTGAGGGTGGGAGGTTTAATGGTCTTTGAGCACTCTATGCTCCCTTATTTAGGGTTGGTGAGTTTAACCAAAGACAAGGAAGCTGATTGGTCCAACGTATTGGGTATTTGTATGGTCTGGCCTTGAGCTCCTTAGACCAGTTTACTGGCAGAGGTTCCCTACTGGTGGAAGAAGCCTGCCAAGCCTTTAAGTCTTGGTCTCAGGTCAGGAGTGTGAGAAAGAAGCTGCAAGTTTGCCATCTTTCCTATCTGTTTACCCTCTGCCATATCTGCCTGCTTCTCAGGGGTCTGTGTAACTCCACTCCCTGTAGCAATGTCAGAAGGTTGGACAGAGGGGCTAGAGAGATGCTTAAGTGCCCTTGCTGTTCTTCCAGCGGACCCAAGTTCTGTTCCCAGCCCCATGTCATCTGCAAGTAACTCCAGCTCCAGGGACCCAAACCCTTCTAGCCCTTGCAGGTACATACACATATGTAGGTATGCACAGAAAGAGACATATACACACATATATATAAATGTAAAAACATTTTTAAGAAATTGGATGTGCCTGCCAGTCTACACCAGAGTCTGTCAAATGGCGTTTATCTCTGTGGGTGCAGTTACCTCTTGTGTTAGCATCTGATGGCTACTACAACAGATGACCACAAGCCCAGTGTGTTAACAGTTCTGTTCTAAGTTCCTGGAAGTCAGAAGTCTGGGTTAAGATGACTGGCAGGGCTTGTCCCTGCAGAGGCCCGCGGCGTGGCTCTGTTCCTAGAGAAACTCGGCAGGGTGGGGTCTTCTTCCCTGAGAAGGCTTCCTCTCCTTTGTCCTCAATGGGACTTCCGTCCTTACCTTCTCTCTACCTCTGGCTACCTGAGGACATGCTGTGGCCAGCTTGCCACACTGAGGGCACTCTGAGCTTGGTGTGTCTGTGGATCTGTAAGTCGTCAGCGCTCCTCCAGGGTGCAGATCTGCTATCTGCTCTAGCTGTGGAGGTGGAAAGTGGCGCCCTGGACACCTGCCTGCCCTTCACAAGTGGAGTTGGGAGCTTTAGATACCCAATGTCTGTGTTATCAGGCGTGGGGGATGCTTGTACAGTAGCTACACTAATGGCACCCCAGGGTTCTTCAATGACCCCAACCCACAGGCCACCTCTTCCACCATGCACTTTCTGCAGCTCTGTGTGTTCACATAAAAACTGTTGTCAAGTTTTTAATCATGTAACTGAAAAGGCATCAATTTGCTTGCTTCATATGTTGTTAGAGAAGTGTTCGGGTGTTCAGTTTTTTGTGATACAGGATCTCACTGTGTAGCCCATCCACCTGCCTCAGCCTCCTCCTGGGTGCTGGGATTATAGGCAAGAACCAAATACCCAGCTTAATTCTGCTTTCTACTAGCTGCCGTTTTTTCTATTCCTTTGCTTTCCTAAAATGCCGTGTGTCTGTGTGTGTGTGTGTGTGTGTGTGTGTGTGTGTGTGTGTGTGTTACAGAACTTGGCGCATTTTGTTAAGGCTTCAAGCCATTGAAAACTTCTTCCTGTCACGACTGCATTACTTGTTTGCCATCCTTCAAAACAATCATGAAAGTAGAGAAAGCACAAGAGAATTCCTTCCTGGAATTCTGTGCTCCTCTCAATAGCATTCATATGCCCTGAAGTCAGCGTATTAAGTAATTCACCTTGGGAATACAATTAGCAGCAGTTTTTCATTGTCTTTAATGACTTGAAGGGGCTCCAGGCACACTGTGTCCGTTTGTCTCACTGTTTGTTTCAGTCCCAGGAAGAGTTACAAGAGTACTGCAGACATCATGAAATCACCTATGTGGCTCTGGTCTCCGATAAAGAAGGAAGCCATGTCAAGGTAAAGAGGGAAGGGGAGGGCTGGAGATGGAGCTCCGTGGTTGAGCACTTACCTAGCATGGATGAGATCCTTGATTCAGTCCCTGTTAAAACTGCACACACACACACACACACACACACACACACACACACACACACACACACACACACACACACACACACACACACACACACACACACATACACACACACACACACACACACACACATCAACTAGCATTTCCACAAACTGTTGCCTGTGGAGCCTCTAGTGTGCTTCAGCATGCTTGTCTCTCTCTCTCTCCCCCCCCACCCCCGCTCTAAACACTATCATGACTGATCATCTTCCTAGAGAAAAATAGATAAAAATTTTTAATCTACATTTTTTTTTTAACTATCTCTATGTATAAGTGTTTTGCCTCCGTCTGTGTACCATGTGTGTGCAGTGCCTACAGAGGCCAGAAGAGGGGGTCTGACACTCTCTTCTAGAGCTGGAGTTGCAGATGGTAGTAAGCTGCCAAGGGAATGAAACAAACCCAGGGCCTGTGAGATCAGCCAGTGCTCTTAACCACTGAGCCATCTCCCAGCCCCAAGCTCTTGTCTTAGGAGAGCTGCGCCAGCCAACAGCTAGTCTTCCTAAACAATTTTACTCTCTTGTACCTAACTAAAATTGTACATAAACCTACCACCTCATGCCCTTTTCAAATACTGTTTTTAAAGGAAAAACTTGGCCTTTATCCCTCATTCTCCTTATTTTCTCCTATAATGCTGTCAGGATGAGTTGGACATGTGTTTTAAGAGTTTGTATGCAATAAGGATTGTACCTCAAATGTGTGCATATCCTCATCATAAAATCACATGGTCCAGGCTAGAGATGGCTTGGTGGTTAAGAGCATGTACTGCCTTCCAGAGATCCTGTGAGTCCTCCCAGCACCCGCATCAGGACCCAACTCCCTGAACACCAGCTCCAGAACAATGCAACCCCTCCAGCCTCTTCAGGCATCTGCACTCACATGCTCATATCTATAGACACATATATACACATAAATAAAAAACAAAACAAGCAAACAAGGCCTACACAGGCCTACATACCCAGCTGTTCAACCGCCTCTTTCAGGATGAGCAGCAACTGTGTCTTTCCTAGCACAGTTTCCTCTGTGGCTGTCTGAGGTACTCCTTGGTTACTTGTTCCACTGTCTCTAAGCTTTGGAGGGATGTCCCCTCTTTCATTCCTGATATTAGTAATTTGTGTCTTCCTTCTTTCTTCTTTTTAACATAGCATATTTAATTTCAAGATCATTTTATTATTAACATATAAATTATGGCATTTCCTGTTTTTTTGTTGGCTTTGTTGATTGGTTGTTTTAATGGTTTTATTCATTTTCATTTTCATTTTCCTCACGTTGGGTGTTTTGTTTTGCATGTGTGTCTGTATGAGGCTGTGGGATCTTCTGGAACTAGTTCCAGACAGCTATGAGCTGCCATGTGGGTGCTGAGAATTGAGCCCAGGTCCTCTAGAAGAGTAGTTAATGCTCTTAACCACTAAGCCATCTCTCCAGCCCCTCAGAGTGGCATCTCCATACATACCTGCCATTGCACTTGGCTTGATTCTTGTCCCTCGCACCTGCACCTGGCTCTCCTCACCTCCCTACCCTGTTCTTTCTGGTCTCCTTCCTGCCTCCAAATACTCTTTGCTTTTGCTTGCATGTAACTTGGATTCCATTATCTTTTCCCACACCCCCTGAGATCTCTCTTCCTTTGTGATCCCTTTTCTAATTGTGAGCATGAGTACACAAATGCACGTACACACATCTGGATTTCACATTAAGAACAGACATAAAGCATTTGTCTTTCTGTGTCTGGCTCATTTTGCTTAACATCAAAATCTCTAGTTGCATCCATTTTCTTGCAAATGTCATGATTTCATTTTCATTACAGCTGAAAAAATGGCATTGTATATATGTGCCACATTTTCTTTAACCATTCATCTGCTGCTGAAGACATGAATCTCAGCTGGTTCTGTATCTTAGCTGTTATGCTTAGGGCAGTAATAATCATGGATGTGCAGCTATAATTTGAAGAGGGACATAAAGCTTTTGTGCACTGTATGCTAGGAAATGCTGATCAGTGTCCTGCAGAGGACACTCTAAGCCTGGAAGGTTGTGGCAGGTAGTGAGAGGACAACTTCAGGTGGTAGTGGGGTTTCTAGATCCACAGACAGGCAAGCTATAGATGTGTGCTCAAGAGCCTTTTAAGCAGAGGGCATAGCAAAGGTCCTAGAGGGGTTTTAGTAGTAGGCTCTCTCAAATTTAGGACAGGTCCTTGGAAAATATTCTGATTCTATCCTGATGGTGTGACTTTTCCCAGAGGGTTGTACAGAAGCGCCCATACACCTAAGAGAGGACAAAATAGAAAAAAGAAAAAAATATATTTTATCCAAGTCCTGCTTGGTGAAGCAATGACTTTATTGAGATTCTTACGGGAGCTTTGGTAACTCAAAAGCAGCTGCATCGAAAGAAAAGCCTGCCCCAGCATGGGTGACAACTCATGATAGCTGTATCTCTGGAGTTCTAGGCCCAGTCTACCTTCTATATAATCTGGCAACCGAGATCATGGCCAGCTGGGACAGATCACATGTGGGTGGGGTAAGAGATGGAAATCTGATGACCCTCTTCCCCATTCTGAGGAAACATGAATAGGTCCAATCCTGTGGGCCCCAAACCTGTGAGCATCTTAAGTATATAACAGCTGCTCTGACATGCCCAAGGATGGAGTGGCACTGTGCCTGGATAGTGTATCTTGAATGAAGGCTACTTTAGCAGGCAGGAATGGTCATTGCTAAATCAAAGAGTTTGGGTATCATATTTAGCAGCCAGTGAGAAGCCAGTAAAAGTCTGGACAAAGGGCACATCAGAATTTAGTTTGAAAAAAGTGCAGGAATATTATTGTGGAGTGGAGAATCAACAAACAATGTGAGAGCATCAGGCTACCCCAGAGCACAGCTGGGTGCTGGCCATGAGAGTGAGTGTGACAGGGGAGACCCCATGAAAATGGATTTGTCAGGTAGGTAGTGCTGATGTCTGAGAAACCTCGATGACTGACTGGATGCTTCAGAGAGAATAATGTAGTAATATGAGAGCCATTTTTTTAAAATTCTGTCATTTCTAACTATTCCTGAATAGACCATGTATCCTAGCAACAGTTTCAATGTTTGGAGCTTTGTTTCATCATTGCTGTATCCTTGACCTTGACCTTGTAATAGTGTATGTCAAGATGTTGGAGCACACTCCATAGGTGTGACATCTAAAAACATCTCAGAGCCTGAGTCAAGGCCCTTACCACCGAGCCTGATAACCTAAGTCCATTCCCAGGACTCCCATAGTAACAGTAGACGGAAAGACTGCACTCCTGCAGCTGATCCTCTAACCACGGCATGCATGCAGCCATTCACATCACAAAACTAATAAAGTTTTAAAGTGCTACTTTAAAAAACAAAAGGCTGCTAAATGTCTTCCAGAAAGCAGAATCCTCCCCAATTAAGACCCACTGACTCCAAACTGTTGACCAAGTTGCTTCACTAGGACATACTGAGCTATCATTTTGGCTTCAGAAACTTCCAAATGATAAATTATTTCATTCTTTCCAAGGTCAAGTCCTTTGAGAAGGAGAGGCAAACAGAAAAGCGTGTGTTGGAATCGGATCTTGTGGATCACGTTATGCAGAAACTAAGGACCAGAGTTGGTGACGAAAGAAATGTCAGGTAAATTTATAAAGAAAACAAAGTAATTTAGCTGACAATTTGTGAAGCCAAAAATCGGGCAGCCCCATCTACTTATTTCCTGGTGAAGGTCCCTTGTGTGCGCCATAACATGACAGGAGGAAAGCAGCCACAGGCAGAAGAAACAGACCCATGGTGTGGCCTGGGTTTGTGAGAACTTACTCCCAAGGCCAGGGTTACTCTCTTGTAGTGTACTGCAGCTGAAGTAGGAATAGTGGCACATGTCTGTCATCTTACCACTTAGGGGATTGAGATTGGAAGATCACAAGTTCAAGGCCAACCTGCGCTGCCAAGTGAAGTCAAGCCAGCCCGCACTACATAGTCACACCCTAATACCCATCTCAAAATTTTCAAAATCTATTAGAAATTAAGAAATTAAATACTTAAACATTTAAAAGTACTTACCCATTTTAAGTGAAAGTAATAACCAAGTCATGTTAACCTAGATAATATATCTTAGTAGAAAAAAAAAAACACTTTATTTAAAAAATAACAAGGGGACGGGAGAGATGGCTCAGTGGTTAAGAGCACTGACTGCTCTTCCACAGGTCCTGAGTTCAATTCCCAGCAACTACATGGTAGCTCACAACCATCTGTAATGGGATCCGATGCCCTCTTCTGGTGTGTCTGAAGACAGTGACAATGGACTCATAACATAAAATAAATAAATAGTACTTTTTAAAATAATAATAGTAATTCCAGTTTTAAAAGTGGTGTTGTATTCAGAAGTCTCCGAGGTGTTGCACTTTGTTTATAATCTCTGCAGAGCTTTAGTGGAAAAATGTCCACCATGGGATGGATAGTATAATCCTACTTTCTTATGGCAAAGTATGCAATTTACATATAGAAAACATCCAGAGGACTGTACAAGATGTTTGACTGTAGTTACTTCTGGGAGATTATAAAAGGGCAGTGGAGTTTGAAAAGATCTTACATCTTCACAACTCATATACATGCTCGTATCAAAACAAACAGATCTAGGTATTATAATCCTGACAAATACCTACAATTCCAGCACTTGGAATGTCAGAAGTCCAAGGTCAGCCCCTGCTACATAGTAAGTTCAAGTCCAGCCTGGGATCCATGAAACCCTGTCTCAAAAACAACCAGAAGACAGAAAACACTTAAATTTAAGGAGATGTCAGTAATTCCCAACGAGTAGCAGTTTTGTTCCCACAGGGACATCTGACAGTGTTTGGAGACAGGTTGTTGTCACACTGGGGTACTGGTGTCATAGAAGCCTGAGTGCTGCTGGGACATGACAGAGCATGGGACTGATAGATGCACCTCCAGCAAAGAACATCTGACACCAAGGACCATGACTGCAAGGACTGAGGCGTCGAAGCTTAGAGAAAACAAGGCTTGCTTTGCCACCCATGCCCCCCAGTCACCCCCTACCCCCAACACACACTTTCCATGACCACTTAGTTTCCATGAATTCTCTGGCAGGCTTTTTTCAAGGAATGTGCTATTCTTGAAGTCACCAGTCAAATCCCAGACAGACGTCTAGAAAGTGAAAGGGAAGGAGCACTGCCATGTCTCTTAAAGGTTACAAATTAATGTGCAGGCTTGAAAGAGCATCTCCTCCTCTGGTGGCCACCAAGGCTCCTGGCTGAGTGCAGGTGGGGCCTGCTACTGCTGTTCCTTTGTATTATAAGGGAGCGAAAAGAACACCCATTACATTTCATTAAATCAGCTGACTCCGAGGAGCCTGGATTTCAGATCCAGCTGGATGAATCAGGATGTTGTCTTAAGTCTTTTAACCTGAATCATGTATTTTGTTTTTTTACTTGCTCATAAGAAAAAGCATCACTAAGAGCATTTTCTGTTTTGTTTTTCCTCCAATTAATAACTAAGAGGATCATGTTCTTGTATTCAGTAAGAAAGGTGGCATGCTCTGAGGGTACCCTTATCTGAGTTGCTTTTTCCCTCATTGACATTTGCTGTTTGTTTGCTTGTTTTTAGAGACGCTTCTGATAATCTTGCCGTACAAACTCTGAAGGGGTCGTTTTCTAATGCTTCAGGTATAAGTACTAATTGAAATCCTAGCCTTAAGAATGCTGTGTCGTCTTAGGGCTAAAGCTGATGGATGCCTTTTCACGCCAAAAATACCTTTTAAAGTTATTTTAAAGGAAAGTGTCAACCAAGCTGTATCACATGAGATGTTTCAACATCCTGGAAGCGATAAGGCAGCTTGGGCTCAGGCCATCCCTCTAAACCTAGTCTGTCTCAGTGTTGTATTCACATGTGATTTAACCTTCAGTTCACTATATACATGCAATGTGGATATTTCCCTCATACAACAGACTAGAGAAAAGTAGCTCAAGCCAAATATGGTGGCACATGCCTGTAATCCTAACACTCAGGAGACTAAGGCAGAAGGATGCAGTGTGAAACCAGCCTGGTAAATATATATAACTAGACTCCATCTCAAAGAGACAAAAGAAGGCCACCATGAGTCACAGCCAGATGTACACTAATAGACAGCTCTTTATGGAGTGTTCTAGAAACTGATCCCAGGTAAAGACTTTAACATTAAACTCTCTGTCTCAGGTTTGTTTGAAATCCATGGAACTACAGTAGTCCCCAACGTGATTGTTCTAGCACCAGAAAAGCTGTCAGCCAGCACCAGGAGGCGACATGAGATTCAGGTATAGCACATCCTCCTTTTTTTTTTTTTTTTCTTGTTTGCTTGCTTGCTTGACTTGCTTTTATTTTATGGGTGTGGGTGTTTTGCCTGAATGTATGTCTGTGCACCATATATCTTAGAGGCCTGAAAAGGGCATTAGATCCCCCTGGAACTTGACTTGCAGTTTGACTATGCAGGTGCTGGAAACTGAACCTGGGTCCACTAAGCCATTTCTCCAGCCGCTTTTCATTGGCTTTAAATATAAAGATTCTTTCCTTTCTAACCTGGTGGCTTCTGAAGATCTCATTATCAAAACTTCTCAGGTGCCATAATCCAGCCCAACTGTTCTCCAGAGATGTTAGTAAGCAGCAGCTGTCAACAGATGATCCATTTAATCTGCCTACATAAAAGCATTTTAGACCAGCCACAAGAGTAGTTCTCATGGTTTCAGTGTCTGCTGTATGCCTGTGCTAAGAATGTGTGCAACCTTAGAGCATGTGCAGTATGCAGTTAAAAAAAACAAGAGAAGTAACAGAATATGTTGAATGTGCTAAGAGTGTGCCATGATCCTAATGGGAGATGATGTTAAGAACATTTGATTTGTTGCTGTTGTGATTTTTGTTTGGTTTTCCTTTGGTTTTTCAAGATAGGGTTTCTCTGTGTAGCCCTGGCTGTCCTGGGCTCTGTAGTCACTCTATAGACCAGGCTGGCCACCTCAGCCCAACTATGAAGAGCATTTTGTGTGATGGTATACACTGTAATCTCAGTTGCTTGGAAAGATGTAACGTTTGAGGCCAACCTGGGCAACATAACAAGACCCAAAATCAGTTTCCCCTCAGCCTCCAGCTCTCTCCAAGCTAGATCAGGAACAAAGCTGTATGTTCTGTCAGAGCCCTTTCTAAGCTCTGGCTTTGTCATGCTGCTGTTTTCTAGAATGAGAAATAACACTAACATGCTCTGAATTCCATTCTCTTATTAGGTACAAACCCGACTTCAGACTACCCTTGCCAATTTACATCAGAAAAGCAGTGAAATTGAAATTTTGGCTGTAAGTCACATGCTCTAACAATTTGAAGATCGCATCTGTCTGCACTGTCTAGTGTGACCTCAGAGTTCAGGGCTGTTTTGCTGTCAGCTGTATCTGGTATCAGACCTGGCTGTTCCTCACGTGAATTATAGGGAGTGTAAAGCTGGAAAAAGCTGGGGAGAAAAGATGGCCATTTGTGGGATTCCCTTCTTTTTTTTCCTATGGCCACACTCATGCTGAGGCCTTAGTAAGCGCATGTGGCAGCATTGCACCTTTGAGGTATCAATGTGATCTGAACTCCAGCCTCCGCAGTGCTTGTTAGCTCACACAGACCAGTTAAAGTCTGCTTTAGGAGCTGGGAAGATAGCTACATGGTTAAGGCACGTGCAGACTAAAGTTCAGGTCCCCAGAACCCACATAAATGCCTATGATTCCAACCTCAGCTGGTGAAGGAAGACACTAGCAAGTTGGCACAAATTAGGCACATCAGTTAGCTCTGGGTTTCACTCAGACTCTGCCTCAAAGAATAAGATGGAAGAGCAGCTAAGAATATTTCCAGTATCAACCTCAGGTCTTCACACACATGCACACATGTGCACACTGAAAAGAAAAATTGATAGCAGCCCTATTCCTCTCCATAGCCCCAGCCAGGGCGAGCTGCCTGGACTTCATATATGATATGCTTTCTGTGTATTTATTAACAGGTGGACCTACCCAAGGAAACAATCTTACAGTTTCTATCATTAGAGGTAAGCAATGGCAACTGTTCTGCTCTGTGATTTTTACAGTCTTGTCAAAAGAAAACTGGTAAAAGGTCTTAAACTTCTTTAGTAATTATGTTTGTCTGGCAGCGTCAGGAACTGAGCTAGTAACGCTGGTCCTTCTGTTCCTATGTTATGGGCATTCCTGAATCAGACTCTCACAGCCACAAAGGCTCAGAGCCAGGACGTGAGCCTAGCAGATAGCATAATCTAGTTTCTTACCCATAGTACCATGTGTTTCCCAAGCAAATCTTCATCCCAGTTAGGGAAGCACAATTACACAGAACATTCTGTTGTAAAAGGCCCAAAGGATTGTTTACAGGTTTATACTTTTATACATTTTTTTTCAGATTTTAAAAATTTCAAGTTTCCCACGGTAGTTAAATAATCATAGCTACAGGTGATTTCTATATTTTTGTAAGGAAGAATGTTCCAGGTAGCCTGTCCTAGTTTGCTTTTTGTAGCTCTAATAAAACACTGACCAAAAACAACTAGAGAGGGAAGGTTATCACCCTTACAGGCTAGAGTCCCTTATGAGGGAAGCCAAGGTTGAACTCCAAAGCAGGAATGTTGTTACTGACTGACTAGCTGGCTGGCAGGCTTGCTTTATAGACCAGGCCTGCCTGCCCAGGATAGCACCACCCACAGCCTTCTGAAGGAATCCCTAATCAAGAAAAATGCCCCAGAGATTTTTCCAGTTCTGGAACCAGTTCTTCTATTACTGGTCCCTCTTTCCAGCCTAGCAAAAACTAACCAGAATATAGCCCAAGCTTGAATTGCAGTAATCCTCTTGTTTCAGGCTCCTAGGAATGGAGATGACAGGCTACAGGTAATTTTCAAAGCGTTTCATAACAAATAACTTCTTTGTCTATCCATACTGTTCAGTCATAAATTTAAAATAAACTGAATTAAAATTGGAAGCAAGAGGGTCCTCAGTTGAGGGCCAAACAGCAGTACAGACTAAGACCCTGTCTCCTCTTTACTGTTCATCAAACAAATAAGCACACAGGACTCTCTGGCGGTTTGCAGATTTTTGATCCAGTCCAGTGAGTACACATGAAAGGCAGCAATGTCCACCGTACACAGGAAATATCCATGAAAAGCAATACATTCACATACCCGGGCTGTGGCAAGGCCAAGCAGGCTCTAACTAGATACCTGTAGTCTCAAAAGAAAATTGATGCTCCAAAGGAAGAGCCACAGACTCCCCATCACCAACTCTGCTGACCCACAAAGTCAGGCAGTAACCCTGCTACTCTGCTTTGTCACATCTGGTCTCATCTTTCCTAGTGGGATGCTGATGAACAGGCATTTAACACAACTGTGAAGCACCTGCTATCACGCCTGCCAAAGCAAAGATACCTCAAACTCGTCTGCGATGAAATTTATAACATCAAAGTTGAAAAGAAGTAAGTAATAGCAGGTTTCATGTGGTTAAAATTTAGGGGAGGGTCTGAGTGAGTATCAAGGGTTAACAGCCAACAAATCCTAGACTGAATCACAGTGAGGATCTTGTCAGGAGCACTGTGGGCCTGAGTGTAGTAGCATCAGGGTATTGTGTGTTACATGTGGAGACATGGGGTTCGTGCCACTTTCCTCATCACCATTTCTTTTTGAGACAGGGTCTCTCTCTGAGCCTGAAGCTCATCAATGAGCTAAGCTGACTGGCATCACTGACTTCGGGGACACACATATCTCTACCTTGTCCAAGGCTCCACTGTCAGGAACCACTCTGCCCAGCTTTAACACTGGTTCTAGGGATCCAAACTCAGTGCTTGCTTGGCATGCACCTTACCAACTGAGCCATCTCCCGTGCCTCAGAAAATGTTTACACAACTAAGTCAGGGATGATGGCACACAACTATAATCCTAGCACTTGGGCTGTAGAGACAGATCAGGAATCCAAGGTCATCCTTAGCCTTATAAGCAAGTTTGAAGGCAGTCTGGGTTCCATGAAACTCAGTCACAAAAAAAGCAAATGACATTAAAAAAACAAAACAAAAAATGACTGCCTTTGCTGTGTATGTCAAAATGCCAGTCATTTATGTCACTGTTTAACTTAAAGGATGTCAAGGAAGTTGGTGGTGAATGGCAGTTTCTTCATCAGAACTTAATTGCAAACTGTCAATCACAGCTCCAAGAAAATTTATGCAGTCTTTCTAGTGATCAATCTCCCATATTTTTTTATTTTTATATTTTAATAGTATAATTAAATGCTGTTTACATAAAATGCTATTTTACCATAGTAATATTTTTATAAGATATTTACATTTCAAATGCTATCCTGAAAGTTCCCTATACCCTCCCCCCACCCTGCTCCCCTACCCACCCACTCCCACTTCTTGGCCCTGGTGTTGCCCTGTACTAGGAAATACAAAGTTTGCAAGACCTAGGGGCCTCTCGTCCCAATGATGGCCGACTAGGCCATCCTCTGCTACATATGCAGCTAGAAACATGAGCACTGGGGGTACTGGTTAGTTCATATTGTTGTTCCACCTATAGGCTTGCAGACCCCTTCAGCAGACCCCTTGGGTACCTTCTCTAGCTCCTCCATTGGGGGCCCTGTGTTCCATCCAATAGCTGACTGTAAGCTTCCACTTCTGTGTTTGCCAGGCACTGGCATAGCCTCACACAAGACAGCTATATCAGGGTCCTTTCAGCAAAATCTTGCTGACATATGCAAGTGTCTGCGTTTGGTGGCTGATTATGGGATGGATCCCCAGGTGGGGTAGTCTCTGGATGGTCCATCCTTTCGACTTAGCTCCAAACTTTGTCTCTGTAACTCCTTCCATGGGTATTTTGTTCCCTATTCTAAGGAGGAATGAAGTATCCACACGTTGGTCTTCCTTCTCCCATATTTTTAATTAAAAACAAAGCTATTAAATTATGTTATCCCACTAAGTCTGTCATCGGTGTGCTTGTCCTTTTCTCTTGCAGGGTGTCAGTGTTGTTCCTGTACAGCTACAGAGATGACTACTACAGAATCCTATTTTGACCCTAAAGAACTGCTGCTGTATTGTTCAAATGGACAGGGACTTATACTGGAATAATGGAATGTTGTGCATTCAATTCATTTTAACTTTAAATTCTAATGAGCTGTCCTACAAAGCTGAGCTTTGTTGGTTTTTCATGTATAAATTTACCTTTTTGATATAATAAATGTTTTCATATATATCTGCTGTTTTCCATTTGCAGTTCCGCCAATACTAGCCATTATGTGGAGCTGGAGAAGAAAACAGACTTGTCTTCCTTTGATTCTAAACACTAAGCACATAAAAATGTCCTAACATTTACATTCTCCTAGTAGATAAAAGGGCACAGAAATCAAAAGTCATCGCTTGTGATCTGTTCTGCCCCTGTAGCTGGGTGGGAGGGCAGAACAGGGTCTCACTATGCATCCCAGGCTGGCCTCAAACTCAAAAATCAGCCTGCCTTCAGACCACTGAGATTGCAGGCTTATGCCACCACGCCAGGGCCAGGCAGGATCTTTATTCTAGATGTTTCTCCAATATTTATCTTAATGTCACTAAGTAAACTCTTGTTTGGCTATGAGAACTCAGACTAGCTGAAGGAATCATATAAAATTAGATAAGGTCCAGGAAGACAGATGACTCGGCATTAAAGATGCTTGCTGCCAAGCCCAATAACCTGAGTTCAGTCCCAGACACATGTGGTACGAGAGAACCAATCGTACAGGTTGTTGCTGTGGCACAGAGCAAATGTGCAACAGACATACAAAATAACTAGATGCATTTTTTTGTTGTTGTTTTAAATTATACAACCAAGAAAAACAACCAATCTGTAGGATAACACAACTTTTAATAAAACTATTACAGTAATCTCAAGACAAGGTAAAAATCACTGAGTAACTGTATCATCTAGAGTTAGTAGTTACTGTCATAAATAGGGTAGGAAAAGAAGCAGCTAGCCTGGAGATTAATGATGCATAGCTCCTCAAAGATGACTAGAAACCTTACAGCTGGAATCTAAAAATATCCAGCCACACAGCACAAACCAAAAACTGGCTTCTTACCACAACTAGCCCATGACCATCCCAGTCCTTCTCTCTTAAAGGACCCTTCCGTGAAAACAGTTACATACAGAGGTGCTGAAAGCAGCAGAGGAAAAATGCACTTGTGCGGCTGGTTGGTAACAGCCACGTCCTCACTGTGCTGGTTTGCTCTTCTTACTCTTGTTCTTCTTGTCCCTCTTCTTCAGCCCGTCCATGTTGGCTCTCAGTAGATTTGAATAGGCCTGAAAGCCAGAACATGGCCTTAGCAAGAAAAGGTACAAACTGGAGAAGCAGGTGACTTTGCACACGGATGTGGAGTAGCTGGCATGAGAAAGCCGCCTGGGACACCTGTCCTGGCAACTGGGGTTCCATGAAAATCTTCACTGCAGCAGCTGAGACATACTGCACAGGGAGCTACAGGCTGTGCACTCCCCAAGCAAAAAGGCAAAACTTCAGGCAGCTTCCTACTCAACAATATCATAGGGCATATCTGAAGTTTTAGAAAGAACTAGTCTTAAAAAATGGAAAGGAATCAAGGAAGCCTGGTATTCAGAGTGAGTTCCAGGACAGCAGGGCTACACAGAGAAACCCTGTCTCAAAAAAAAAAAAAAAAAAAAAAAAAACCACAGGCAGGAGGGAAAGGAAAACCACTGCTGAACAATATTCATAAAATGAAAGTACGGGCAAGCGATGTAAAGTGCAGGCTCCCACCCTGGACAGCACTGCTCCCCTCAAGGAGGAATGAAGAGTGGGAAATGGAACTTACCATCTGAAACTTATTCACTTCTTTGGAGCTCACCTGGGAAGAGAAAAAGATCACCTCTTTTTATAGCTATAGACATCACCTACTCACTCAAGAAAAGTCTCAAAATGTTCATAAGACAACACCTAGGCCAGGCATGGTGGCCCACAAACACCTTTGGACCTCAGCACTCTGGAGACAGAAGCAGACATCTCTGTGAGTTCTAAGCCAGCCTGGTCTACATAGCGAGTTGCAGGACTACACAGAGACCCTGTTTCAAAAAGAAAACAAAAAGACAACTATCTAATCTTTAAATACTAATTTCCAACTTCAGGGGTCCCAATGTACTCACAGCTGTCTTCCCACCCCAACCTGCTTTCAAGAACAAGCGAAGCGGCTCTGTGCCTTCTCCCACATGAGATCTGCAGCAGGGTGGGAAGGCAGAAGTGGGCTCCCACCAAACTATTCACCTCTCTAAAGTCCCTCAGACAAACCACTCTGATAATCCCAAACCCAGCAATTGTGAGACAGAGCTGGGACAATCTTACGGTAACACAGTCTTTAAATTTAAAGTATTTACCTTTAAATTAAGGTAAAAAGAAAAAAGGAGAAAAAAATCATCATACAGATGCCCCTGCGTTTTTCTCTTTGGATTCTGAGAGCTATCAGAGGACCTGTCAAAAGTGCTCATTTTCTTATGCAAACTACATCCAAACTTCTCCCTCGGCTGAGCACTTGATGGCTCTGGCCTGGAGTCCCAGCCCTCAGGAGGCTTGGCCTGAACAGGAACAAGCTCCAGACCAGTGTGGGCTAAATAAGCAAGGACCTGTCTCAAGCAACTTTGTCTTCTGTTGATTCAGACTGATAAAAGCACAATTCAAACTGTCATAAAGGAAATAACACCTAGGAAAAATGCTCAGTTTCACATTTGTGACAGCCAACCATAACGCCAATGTAGCCTTGCTTTACCTTGACAGTTGTCTCAGGAGAACATCAGCTACTGTCTGCAGTTTCCTGAGTATCCTGTACTACTGTGATTACAGGCTCGCTACAGAATTAAGAAGCACTCACTTGGAATCCAGGGACTCTTTGTTTTGCATATCCACCCTTACATAAAAAGACGGTGGTGCTCTACTAGATATCCTCTGTAGTACCAAGCCTAACCTGTAGCTATGTGTGTTAAGTGAGCCACAAAGACATGGAAAAAAATCAAGTTAAAAATAATCATCTAATTCCCAGAAATGAAACAGAATACAGTCACCCATTCCTCACGGCAACTCCTAGGAAAATGGACCACATCCTCACTTCCACATAACTCCAGCAGAACAAGCATTCGGCCTCTACTTTCTGTCTAACCGTTGATAATTTGTCCTACAAAAACAGTAACTGGGAAGGCGGTGCACACCTAGGATTCCACCACATTGGGGACAGAGGCGACCGAGTGAACCTGTTACCCTCGACCTCATCCCCTCCACCAACAAGAAGCAAAAGTAGATCCTGATCACAAAACAGCCTGGGAGTGACAGGCCAAAATGACAGGGAAGGGGGACACGGACCTAATCCAGACATGCCCCTCCTCCATCAGGGGCCAGGGGTGAGGCTCAACCCAGAGCCATGACTTGGCAGGATGAAGACCCTGGCCTGATTCACATCTCCAACTTCACAAAAACCATCACTGTCATCTGTCTCACTGTCATCTGTCTCAGTTGATAAAGACAGCCCTGTGACACCAGCACAGGCTGAAACTCCTGGTGTGAGCTTCCTAAATCACAAGTTCAAAGTCAGCCTGAGTAGACTGCAAGACACTATTTTAATTTTTTTTTAATCCATTCTACTAGCTAGCTCTGAGACAGGTTGCTCCTGTACCTTGGCTACTTGAGAGAAAACTGACTTTTTTGTGAGTCGGCCAGGCCAACTCGAAAGAAAACAGAGCCTTAAGAAAGGCCTCCAGCTCACCACGGTGCTGATCTTCCTTTTCCCATCCGTGGCTCTTAACAGACACTTGTTTTCTGCGGGCTCGAAGCCCTCCACAGAACTCTTCCTTGGGATTGGTTTGGTGCGACCATCATCTGTGTTTTAAAAAAAAAGAAAAAAGGGGGGGGGGGCCACCCAGGTAAACACCACCACAGGCGTTGCTTCTGGGTCCAAAGTCAAACTCTGACCACCGTAAGGAAGGGTCCGCCATCACTCCCATACAGCCACTGCCACACCGCCATCACTCAGGATACGACCAAAACTGGGGGGCAACGACTTGCTCGAGAAACCCCGGGACCCCGAGGCATATTCTCCCTCACTAACGGAGCGGGGGCCGGGCTGCCGACAGCGGGCGTCGGACACACTCGGGGCCCCGCTGTCACGGTGAGTGGGTGGCCGGCGCCGCCCCCGCCACGCTCCCCAGCACTGCCGCGGCCATGAGCCCCTCCCGGGCGTCCCCTCCCGCGCCGCCCCGAGGCTGCTCACACTTCTTGAGGGTGATGAACACGCTGCCCGACGAGCGGCACTTCTGGAAGAGCCTGGTCAGCTCCGTCAGGAACTGCAACACAACACGCCCCGTGAGGCAGCCTCCGCTCCTCGCCCCGCCGCCTCACGGGCCCCGGCCCGCCCGCCAAGGGAGACCCGCGACCCGAGCCGACCCCGCTCGCTCGAGTCCCCGGCCCTCCGGGGCCGCCGGTACCTGCTCGCTCTCGAGCAACACCATCCTGGGCTCCGCAGGTTCCGACGCCGTCAGCAGAAGCCGCCAGCGGTTACGGCCGGAAGGCTCGCTTGCGCTGGGCGGGACTTCCGCTTGAGCTGCAAGTCTTCCGTCAACGCTCGCCTCGCTCCGGTTGCCTTGCGCCTGCGCGCTCGGCGCCTCCTCCCGCGTCTCTCCGGGATGAGGAAAGACACTTTCGGTCCTCGGACTGCCTTGTCAGGCTACACCGTAGGCTGTAGGAGGGAATGAGAACAAAAGAAAGTCTGGATAGAAATATGCAAGTCGCCCAAGAGTCCACTGACTCACTTTCTTCATTTTTTTTCTTCGAGACCGGGTTTCTCTGTAGACCAGGCTGGCCTCGAACTCAGAAGTCCACCTGCCTCTGCCTCCCGAGTACTGGGATTAAAGGCGTGCGCCACCACTGCCAGACTCACTTTCCTCATTTTTAAGATGAGAATAACAGTACCCCTTTCACAATATGGCTGTGAAGTGCAGATCAATCTATATTGAAATACCGAATACTGTCTGGTAAACAGAAGTGCTAACTAAGCGTTAGCCATTTGTCTTAATCACTGGTCTATTGCTGCGAAGAAACGCCATGACCAAGGCAACTCATAAATAAAGCTTATCCCTGGGGGCTTGCTTACACTTTCAAAGATAGTGAGTTATCATTGAGGGGTCTCTGGTAAGCTCAATTGTGGCAAACATTGCTCTGGCAGGCCTCGACCTTCTATTCCCTCTGCCTTGCTAAAAACATTCCTAGAGCTAGCCACCAAGGGCTGCTCCCTTATTTGGTTATTTCCTTCTTCTGAGGTTGACTATGAAGGTCCAGATAAAGTATTGAAGTCTAGCAACAAAAAGGCCCCTTTGACTCGCTTAATTAACAAGCCTAATTAAAATTAAACATCTCATCCTAATGCTAAGTTTCCCGTTTTACCTTTATAAAGAGCCATTTGCCTATGGACCATATCTGTCTCCTCTGTATACAGAGGCAGTCCTTTGTTTTATTCCAGAACAAACACCCCCTCCTCATCTCCTTGTTCCCTTCCCCTTCTCCCACATCCTGTATCTCCTTACTCTCTCTGGTTGGGTTTTTGTTTGTTTGTTTTTTGTTTGTTTGTTTGTTTGTTTTTTGTTTGTTTGTTTTTTGTTTATTTGTTTTTTGTTTGAGACAGGGTTTCTCTGTGTAGCCTTGGCTGTCCTGGAACTCATTCTGTAGACCAGGCTGGCCTCAAACTCACAGAGATCTGCCTGCCTCTGCCTCCTGAGTGCTGCGATTAAAGGCATGTGCCATTATTGCCCGCTGCCTTTGTCTATTATTCCCTGACCTCTGTCCTCTGGGGCAAATAAATCTCCTTTGTACTGAGAACTTAGTCTGATACTTTGGCTAATGCAGGAGACGTGGTGATGAAGAACTCATGGTGATGAGAGAGAGAGAGAGAGAGAGAGAGAGAGAGAGAGAGAGAGAGAGAGAGAGAGAGAGAGGCTCAGGGTCAGGCATTAGCTTTTGAGACCTCAGAGCCCATCCTTGGTGGCGTACCTCCTCCAACATGCCAGCCACACCTCTTTATCTTTCTAATCCTTTTCACATTTTCCACTCCCTGGTGACCAAACATTCAAATATCTGAGCCTATGGCTATCATTCTTATTTCCACCACACCATCGTTATTTCCATCGCATTCCCAAACAACAAGTGTTTATGCAGTCCTAGATCCTCAGGCCTTGTGAATGCTAGGCAGATACGTCAAATAATAGAGGTGAACTCCTAAAGGAGGCTGAGTGGCCCTAAAGGCCAACCCCCTGCTCTAGCAAGAATGACCAGTCCAATTCTACCTCCAGACTGAGTTAGGAGGCTCTGTTGAGAGTCAACTTTAACCCTAGACCTTTATAAGGACAAATATTCAACCTAGCAACAGGATTTTGGTGACTGTTTGTCAGCCTGTGCCATGAACTTTAGGGTCTAGAGATGCAGCAGTGCATAAGACTGCTAAGGTCCTGGTTTCCTTGAACTTGGTATAAAAGGTAGGGAGGAAACAGCAACCAACACAAGTGAGTAGCTGAGCCTCAGATAGCAAACCCTGTGAAGACAGCTAAGAAGGATCACAGGGCCAGTGAGAGGAGTCTTTAAATGGTTGTCAGGGGAGCTTCCCCTGAAAAGGACGACTGTGAGCTGAAAGGCAGAGGGATGATACATCCAAAATTCCAGAGGTAGAGCGTTTCAAACCAAAGGAATGTCTAGAGCAAAAATCCCAAAGAGGAAACCAGTTGCTCTGTTTAAGGAAGGTCAAGTGGTGTGTGAGTCGGTGTATGTGTGCACATGTGTGTGAGTGTGTCTGTGCATATGTGTGTGTGTGTGTGTATGTGTGTGTGTGTAGTGAAAATATTGGTTTCTTTAAAAACACAGAAATATTATAAAATGTGTTTTTGTTTAGTCCCTGGTGTGGGACGTGGGGCTGCTTCAGACTGTCCACAGCAGCTGATGATGATTTGCCTCATGCTATAGCAGTGGGGTGATTTTGCCAGCTGCAGATAGTTTCTGCGAGTGTGTGAAGTTTGGAATTCTGGGCACTTTTCCGAGGCTATATAAATGCTAGAGCCCCCACAGAAGGGGCTGGGTGGCCGAATGATGACTGGATGCTATTGGCTGTGGTTTGTCAAGTTTTGATGTGCAGAACAGACAGAAGAAATTAGATAACCTGAGGAGTTGCCCCGAGGAACTCAACACCCGTAATCAGCAGGAAGTAGTCTAACAATATTGCTGGTTCCTTTCCCCTCTATCCTTTCTTCTCTCCTACCTGGTAGAAAGGGGTGCAGAAGGGTGGAAGAAGAGGGGTGTAGAAGGGTGGAATAAAAAGAACCCACAAAGTAGCAAATGCCAGTTAGATATGTATGTGTGTGTATCTGTATGTGTCTGTATGTATGTGGCAGAGAAATGCAGCTCAGACTAACGCCAGTACCCGGAGGAGTTCTCTGCTTAAGAATCTCCATTCAAGCTGGGCATGGTGGCGCACGCCTTTAATCCCAGCATTCGGGAGGCACAGGCAGGCGGATTTCTGAGTTCAAGGCCAGCCTGGTCTACAAAGTGAGTTCCAGGACAGCCAGGGCTATACAGAGAAACCCTGTCTCGAAAAACCAAAAAAAAAAAAAAAAAAAAATCTCCATTCAAATAGAACCCAGTCCTTGACTCCACTACAGAAAACAGTTTTAGCTCAGATTTACAGTGAAGCATTAGCAGAACTTAAAATAGAGATTAGAGTAAACATGCTTTAGATCTAATAATGGGTTAGAAAGAGGGACACTTAAGAGAAGCATAGTACACAGCCCTAAGGTGTGTACACTATATATGGAGAGAGTGAGAGAGGAGGAAGAGGAGGAGGAGCAGGAGGAGGAGGAGAAGGAGAAGGAAGAAGAGGAGGAGAAGGAAGAGGAAGAGGGAGAGAGGAGAGAGGAGAGAGATGTAGGCATCTTCACAATGAAAAAAATATATGTGTGTGATTTTGCGAGTTTTTAATTATCCCATTCAAAATATATAATTTATAATATTTAAAGATTAACAAAGACTAATAATGTTTTAAAATAAGTTTACCACTTGGGAGGCAGAGGCAGTCAGATTTCTGAGTTCGAGGCCAGCCTGGTCTACAGAGTGAGTTCCAGGACAGCCAGGGCTACACAGAGAAACCCTGTCTCAAAAAACAAAAAAACAAAAGTTCACAAACAAACTGATCTGGTTTTCTCCGAGCTCCCTAATGGAAATGAAGGTGTAAGGTGTTTTCATTATGCCCTGTTTACATCTAGGAATAAGTGGCCAAGGAGCTCCAAGTTAAACTCAAGGCCGAAAGCTGAAACAGCAGAGTTCACTGTGTCAGTATCTTTGTTTGAGGTATCTTAGAAAGAGAGTACTTGCTCTGAGGGCACTGTTGATCTCACCCGGCAGGAAGCACAGGCTAGACCCCAGAAAAAGGTTTTCTTTCTACCCTACTTCAGAGGGCGGGAAAATATGTAAAAGTGATTGGAGAAGGAGCCAGATCACAGGGCCTTTGCCACTGTCAGCAGGGCCCTTAGCCACAGGAGGCTCAGATGTTGTTCCTGGCAGAAAGAGGGGAGTGGAGAGGAATTGGCTCATCGGTGGAGTGTGGGTATCTGGATTCAACATGTTTTAAAATTTTAACTCCAGACAGGCATGGTGGCCCATGGCTTTAATCTCAGCACTCAGGAGGCAGAGACAGGCAGAGGATCTCTGTGAGTTCAAGGCCAGCCTAAAGTGGAAACTTCTGGTTTCTTTGGAAAACCAGTTATATCAAAGAACATTTCACTGAAGCAGATACAGGTGAAAGGATGTTTAGAAAGAATGAGTGATGAAGGATTCTTTGGTAACAACATGCATATATTGGTTCACCTTACATTGCATAGCTGAGCTCCATTTGTTGTGACCCCCATAGAGAGAAATGCACAAAAAACTTCTGGTGGTGTGTTGCAGTTTCTTGCCACTTCCTCGGACTCCAGCCAATCGGCAGAGTGATGTCTGCTGACACAGACTCAGATGGAGTTTTGCTAAGTCAGACTGAGGCAAGACCCTTGGGGGACACGTGATGTTTAGAGGGAGTATAAATAGGACTCAATGGACAGTGATGGGGCTTGCAGAGTTAGCTGTGCAGTGCTTCTTGGTCTTGTGTCTTCAGTGATCTTCACTTCACTCAGAGAGACACGGCAGAGAACTTCTCCTGGCTTAATTGCTCCTGGTTTTGGCGGAGGCCTGGCTGTTTCTGCTAGGTTGTGCCACCACTGCTGATTCATGTTTGCTATCCCAACCCTACTGAATTGGACTGCTGAGCTGCTTCACGGTGTACTCGTGAAGTATTTGTTAGTGGATCGAACTGCCTCTACTGAATCCTATGAACTGAACTACTGATTTCCTGACTATGGGGATGGGATTTGCTCCAAAGAACAATTTCTAAACAGATACTTCTCCTGTATCCTAACAACCTGTAGGTAGTGGCTAGAAGGGAGCTTATAGTATTTAGGAACCATTATTAAAAGTAGGGTGTGAGAAAAATCAAAAGTTACACCAGCCTGATCTAGAGTAAATTCCAGGACAGCCAAAGAAGCCATGTCTCGAAAACCTGAAAAGCAAATCCAGAGAGAAGGTCTTGATAAGAAAGTTGTACACAGACAATGACAATCATATTTATATTTGAAAGATCCCCCCATCTGTGGCATAGAGATCACACTATGAAGAAGGCAGAACTGAGTGTCTACACGTGCCTATAATCCCAGAGCTAAGGAAACTAAAGTAGGAAGGTAGATGGCAAATTTGAGCCCTGCCTGCATTCCAGGGTGAGTTCTAGGCCAGTGTTTTAGGGTTTCTACTGCCAGGATGAAAACACCATGACCAAAAAGCAAGTCAGGGAGGGAAGGGTTCGTTCAGTTTATACCTCCAGAACACAGTTCCATCACTGAAGGAAGTCAGGACAGGGACTCAAAACAGGGCTGGAACCTGGAGGTGGGAGGTGATGCAGAGGCCATGGAGGGTGTAATGCTTACTGGCTTGCTCCTCAAGGCTTGCTCAGCCTACTATCTTATAGAACCCAGGACTGCCATCCTAGGGATGGCACCACCCACAGTGGACTAGACCCTACCCTACTGATCACACTTATTGATAAAATGTCTTACAGTTGAAACTCGTGAGGACATTTCCTCAACTGAGGCTCCTTCCTCTCTGATGACTCTACTTGTGTCAAGATGACACACAGAGCCTGCTAGTATGGCCAGCCTTGGCTACATGGGGAGATCTTTCTCAGAGAGAGAGAGGGGGGGGAGGGAAGGAGGGAGGGAGGGAGAGAGAGAGAGAGAGAGAGAGAGAGAGAGAGAGAGAGAGAGAGAGAACTATGTATGTTAATACATAATTTTAATCCCAGCATGCACAAGGTAAAAGCAGTCAGATATCTGTGAGTCGGACGCCAGCCTAGTATTTGAAGCAAGTTTGGCCATAGCCAAGGCTACATAAATAAAAAAGAGGAAAGTGGGAGCCCAACTAGAAGAGTGTGCTAGCTTCCTATTGCCTCCATAACAAGCCCCAAATCGAGCTTCACACAGTAGACATTTACTCTTTTACATCTCAGGGCAGCTCGAAGGATGGTTCAGCGGCAGAGAGCACTTGTTGGTCTTACAGAGAATATGAGTTCTGTTCCCAGTACTCACAGGGTGGCTCACGACTGTCCTTAACCCCAATTCCAGAGGCTCCAACAGACAAATATTTGGTGCACATATATGCATGCAAACAAAATGTTCATAATCATAAAGGAAAATCTTTAAAACATGAAATTTTAAAAAAATTATTCTTTTATACCTCTGGATCAGAAGTCAAAAACCAGTGTGTTTAGAGGGCTGAATTCCATCTGGAAGCTTCCCAGAAGAATGTGTTTCTTAACAGTCTAGATGTTACTCACATTCCTTGGTTCATGGTCATGGCCTCTTCTTCAAATCACTACAAGCTCCATGTTCTCATGGTTACATCTACTACTGGCCATAATTAATGGCTTTGTCTTCCCTGCCCCCAACCCACACACACTCAAAAGCAGTTTTTATTTGAGGTGAAGAGAAATCTGACCCAAAGGATTACAGTTCTAAGCACTCACAACTTAACTGTTAGTAGCGTTACTTGGGCTATATAAATCTTGCTTCTCTTTGATTGGAAAAGGTGCTTGTGTTAAATGTCCTCCAGGTGGGTAAGAAGAAAGACCAAGAATGGCTGGAAGAAACATCTCAGTTACTGAAAATGCTCTCCAGATCTTACGTCCAAGGTACCACCCAGCACAGACACGAGCCATGTGACACTCAAAAGGATGGACGAGGGCCATGTGACACTAAAAGGATGGATGAGGGCTACATGACAAAAGGACGGATAAGGCAGGAAAAACAGGTGCTCATGGCTTGGGGAGGAGCAGGCATCTGAGCTTCAGACTTCAGCGTGGAAGGGGTCATCCTTGTATTTGTCATAGCTCCTCAAGGTGCACACCCTCCATCCAGTTCCTGTTATGGCTGAGTAGAGTGGTCTCATCGTTGACACTCAGCTGGAAGTCAACGACCTTTAAGCTCTCAACAAAGTGTGCAGGTGTCACAGACTTGGGGATTGACACCAAGTTCTTTTGGGGGAGGAACCAGGTAGCCCCCGGACTGTAGTTTCATTTTTGGCTGCAATTACCTTGATCTTGGGATCCTCCGGGAGAGAAGGATCTTCAGGCTTGGCCCGGGGCCTGTCAGGAGAACCAAGGAGACTGCACAAGGTCACCGCGATCGATGTCTTTGGGACTGGCAGCACCGAGTCAATTCCTCCTGAGTTAGGTGTGATTAGCACTCAGTCTGATGAATCACAGTTTCTGTGTTAAGGCAGGTTTGGCTGAGATCCTCTCAGTCTGAAGAGGGTTGAAGTCCGAGACACCAAGTGCTTTCACCAAACCTTCATGCTCTAGTTGATCCGTGGCTGCGCAAGGGGCCCCCAAACCAGTGTCGCTGAAAATCATGTTTCCTGGTGCATCCGGGGGAGATAGTCAGGCCCAGGAGCCTGCTGGCCAGTGAACAAGGCAGAGGTCCAGGCGGTGGCGGGGGAGCGGCAGGTTGCCGAGGGTCTTCTGGCAGGCTCCATTCACCATGTCCCCATCTTGCACAGTGCACCACAGTTTGCTGATGATGCAGAACGGGTGTACCCTACCTGCTCCTTGAGTGTCTCCTGGAGGGCCACTCCCACTGCTTTCTCATTCTGGTGCACTGGGCGGTCAGGGTGACGGCACCCAATGTCAATAGCAACCTGCACAGCCCCAGTCACTTGGCCAAGACGGGACGTCTGGGTATCCAGACCCAGAGCAGACCAGATGGCTGGCCACGACTGCTGCATGTTACACACCCTAGCCCACAACTGTGGTCCTGCCTTCTTAGGAGGAGCACATGGAACGTGTGGGCTGGAGAGATGGCTCAGCAGGTAAGAACATCTGTTGCTCTTGCAGAGAACCCGGGTTCAATTCCCTGCACCCAGATGACAGTTCACAACTGCCAGTGACTGCAGTTCCGGGGATCCAATATCCTCTTCTGGCTTCTGAGGACCCCAGGCACGCATATAATACATAGATACACATGCAGGCAAAATACTTATACATATAAACAAAACTAAATCTCTTTTTTAAAAAAATGTCGAAGTCTAGTCATGAGTGGGTGTGGTGCACATGCCTGGAAGCCCAGCACTTTGGAGATGGAGGTGGGCGGGAGGGCGGGAGGTTGCTGTTTTAGAACCAGCAAAGACCCTAAATAGCAAAACCCGGGCTCAAAAACAAAACAAAAAAAGAGAGTGACCACTTCTGACTTGGCAAATTTGTGTCTCGTGTCCACCTGTCGGTGTCTGGAGACAAATGACTGGAACCCTGATATGGTGACTTATTTAATAAAAAGAAATGATGGTCGGGTTTTTTGTTAAAATCATTGTCATATTTTTTTTGTTGTTGTTAAAATTGTCATTACTAAGGGAACTGGGTAGATGTAACAGCTCATTCAGAGGCAAATGGCAGACACATTTATAAACCAGGAGTTCAGAAATGAGTTTGTAAGAGCAAATGAAGTTGAGTTGCACCCCCCCTCAACAGAGTTTGTCTGTCCAGGCACAAGAATCTTCTGGACTGCCTTGTGTCCTCTTCAACCAAATGAAATGACAGGCTAGAACCAGCTAGCCCTGAGTGATGTAAACAAGAATGCCTTCCCTTTGAAAAAATACACCTATCCTTGTTTTGTCTTGGACTTTTAAAAAAAGTTTCAAAACTGTATATATATATATGTATACACACACACACACGTTGGGAAACAAGTTACTTTTTTTTTCTTATGAGTTTCTTCTCTGAGAAGCGGGACAGTATTGAAGGTACCTCGTAGCTGCCTAAAGGCCTACTGGTCGGCAGACATAGAACCAGCCCATCACCAGCTGCCATTTTCTTTCAGATTGCTCTACCAGAGCAGAACATCTGCTCCACCCAGCAAAGTGTGGTGTGACCATCTCAAGATACATACAGGGGGAAGCTGCTAGCCAATAATGACCAAAGGAAGCCACTGAAGAGATCACAAATCAACTAAGATCTATCTGCAGGTTGGCCGAAGCTCAGGGTCTGCTTTGGATTTTGGATTCCTCTGCATGGATCTCGTTTGTTTGATCACATGCATGGTTTTCTGAGGGAACCAGGAATGGAGACAGGCTCTCGAGTAGCTCAAGCCAGCCGGGAACTCCCTAAGTGTGGAGGATGGCCTTGAACTTCTGACCCTCCTGCTTCCACTTCCTGAATGCACACCCCGTTGTATGCAATGCTGGGGATCAAACCTACCCCTTTACTGTCTGAGCTACATCTGTCTGTGCTACATTTCTAGCTTCCTTTCCTTAGGTTCACTCTCTTCCCTACTAACCCACCAACCCATAGGTGTGTGTGTGTGTGTGTGTGTGTGCGCGCGCATGTGCACGCACACACACGCTATGACCATTGCTATTCAAAGCTGCTAATTCCTACTCTTCTCTCCAGTCAGTACGTGTGGGAGACTCCCTAATGCTGGGCACTCATTGCCACCCTGCCCTCTCCCTCAGAATGGACTCAGAATGGAGTGATGCATTTTAATCCTGCCCCCAGTGCCCTACAGAGACATGTGAACAGCTTCCATTTGGGGCCAGAGAGTCTGGGGTTGTCCTGGTCTCACATTTTTTGTGTGAGACCTGGGTATGTTATTTATGGGGATCATTTCCTACCCCAAAGGGTTGATGTCCAGATGCAAGGAGATAATTCCACCATCCTGTAAGGGCTTACAATAATTCCTAAAGTCACTTCCACTTCTAAGAACTGAGAGGGCATGGTATCACATACATGTAATCCTAGCACTGCAGAAGCAGAGGAAGATAGATGCAAGTTGGAGCCAGTTTGATCCAGCTAGTGAGTTCCAGGCCAACCAGAGCTATATAACCAGACGCTTTCGGAAGTACAGTATCTGTCCCCGAAGCCCCTCTGAGGTTTAGGAAGTCTCTAGAGCTTCCAGATGCACACCATTAGCACCGCCCTTCTTGCTCCCTTAGACAAAGCTGAGGAGGGCCCAGTGTCTTCCAGCAGCCCTCGCCCCAGCTCAGTCTCCCAGGGACCCACCTGCAGTACTCCTCCCGGCCAGCAGGGGACGGCATAACATCAATGGACAGGTGCAGCCGTAGGCTCCCAGGATCTCCTAGAGCTTGGATAATAATTCACCGTAGACAGACAAGAATATCCTAGATTGTTGGCTTTATCTTTAAAACATGCTTCAGGAGGGGGCTGGGCTTTCTGTGGAACGGAGAGATTATCAACTATCCATTCGCTGAACAGGGACTAACCAGGCGCCCTATGGTGCGAAGCACTCACTCACTGTGTGGGTATCCAAAACAGACCTGTCTCTGTTAGAGGGACTAATTTCATTAAACAGCTTAGCACGTATGTACTGAGAAGTTACTAAGTGCCGGGCTCATTTCTAGGCCCTTCCCTGTGTTCTCTTGAATCCTCCCAACAGTACTGAGATTTGAACATTTCGTGCCCACGGTCACTGAAGCACCAAGAAAAGGGTTAAACGACACCGAGAGGAAGTAGGGACTGGACCTTTAGGGACCAGTGTACAATGTCACTGTGTCAGGAAGAGTAAATGGATGGGCCCAGGATGGAACACACACCGAGGACTGGACCTTTCAGACATCCACGGAGTCGGCCATAAAGATGGTGGAAGGGAAAGAAGACAGAAAACTAGCCAGCTCTGGTACCTCACTCTCTTCCTGTCATCTTCCTTCACTCTGGGCCTAGACCTGCATTCCAAGGCCCTGTTCTCCCTTACACTCCGAGGGGGAAAAATCCTGTATCCCAAATCATCAAATCCTTAAATTCTAGGCTCCACACAGTACTTTCTGGTTGTGTTTCCAAAGGAAAGTCACTTTTTAAAGAAGATTTTGTGTGTGTGTGTGTGTATAAGTGTTTGGCCTGCAGGTAAGTCTGTGTAACACATGTGCAGTGCCCACAGAGGCCAGAAGAGGGCATCAGAGCCCTGGAACTGGAGTCACAGATGGTTGTGAGATGCTGTGCAGATGCTGGGAACAGAATCTGGGCCTTCTGGAAGAGCTACACGTGATCTTAAGCGAGGAGTCATCTCTCCAGCCCATGAAAGCACTTTTATTTCTAAGAACTTCCATCTCAACTGGAAATGGGAGGGTCTTCCTCACTGGGGTGAGTTAAACGAGACCTGTACAGAGACACCCCTCAAACGAAACCCCGAGAAGCCGGCCGTCAGTGTTCTCACCCACTCCTACTCAAACAATACCCAGAGCACAACTAATTGGCCCTCCCAAACCCCACCCCTCACTCTACAGAAACTGTTACCTCCCTCTCCTCACCTCTGTGCCTGTTAGCTACCTCACCTGACACATTTATCATGTGTCTCACACACACCCTGCCTGCCTTTTTTTTTCTTTTTCTTTTTCTTTTTCTTTTTCTTTTTCTTTTTCTTTTTCTTTTTCTTTTTTTTTTTTTTTTGTAGCTCATGCTTGTAGGGATCAGAGGAAAAACCCTCACTGAATGAGTATTGCTGACGTGGGGATAGCCATTCAAGGATTATAGCCTCAGACCCACAGAAAAAGAGCAAAGTCTCCATCTCCTGCCAGGGTGGGGCTCAGAGGGAATCCGGAAAAGCCTTCACTTCTGGTTCATGTGTGAATGTGGACAGAAATGTCCGTCATAGCTTTATCCCACCAACACCGCCGTGTTTAGGACCTAAAGGATGCTCCCCTAGAGACTGTACCTAGCACATTAGCCAAACCTTCATCCAGTATACATTAATCTTGCCTCCCTGTTCATCTATCTGTATTAATATCTCTCCTTGTTCAGCTGTATGCGGTAACTTCCTCTTCCTGTTCAAGTCTATTTAATAAACACTCAACTTCCAGGATGCTGTGGTTTCTCCATCCAAGAACCCAGTCCACCCAGTCCCAGCTTCCTATATGGTATGTCTGTGTGTCTGTCCTTTCTTCATTCCCTTGCTGTCCACCTCAGGTCAAGTTCCAAAGACTCAATACATGCTTGCCTTGAATATCATCCCCCTGCCTCTGCATTCCGAGTGCTGGGATTATAGGAGTATTCTGTTGCAATGTTGAGTGAAGGCTAGATTTTAATCTGGCACTTCAGATGCCAGAGACTGTACCCCATAAACAGTCTCTGGTCCCGTGTGCCTTGTGTGAGGTGGGGGTGGGGCAGCACTATTGCAAGGTATATACCATGCACTGTACAAAAGGAAACTGAGGTCAAGCCAGGGTTGCCTGGTTGTTATACAAGCAGCCCCATCCAGAATGTCCTGCTATGTGAAGGCTCTTGTTCCCCTCCTGGTCTTTTCCTCCCTCCACTGTTAGTGGGTGGGAGTCAGAATTCTCTATTTATGATGATTAGGGGTCCCAAGTTTGTTTGTTTTCAAGACAAGGTCTTGCTGCATAGCTCTGGCCGTCCTGGAATTCATTATGCAGAACAAGATGGCCTGGAACTCACAAGAGATCTACCTGCCTCTGCCTCCTGAATGCTGAGATTAAAGGTGTGTGCCATCGTGCCTAAGTGTCCCAAGTTTAAACTTTCCAGCGTGGAAGTAAATGACAAGGAAATAAAACAGTGAGGATTCCAGCACAGATCACCTCTCCAGGCATCCTAACTCCCAAATTGAGAGATACTCTCCTGTTATCACTCAATCTCCATTGACAAAGGAGCCACTCCACCGCTCTGGGTGAAGCAGGTTGCCCATCTGATGGAGCAGTATGTCAATGGATCACGAAGCAGTTGAGACACAAGGTGGAACCAGAAAGGCAAAGGCCCTTGACGATCTTTCTAGTCTGACCTTTTGGAGCAGGGATGGGGGTGGGGGTGGGGGCGTGTCGGGGGCAGAGGTTGGTTGGCTTGATTTGTGTTTGTTCTGTTTGTTTTGTTTTGTTTTGTTTTGTTTTGTTTTGTTTTGTTTGAGACAGGGTCTCACTAGGCAGCCCTGGCTGTCCTGGAACTCACTCTGTAGACCAAGCTGATTCCAAACTCAAGAGATCCACCTGCCTCTGCCTCCCGAGTGCTGGGATTGAAGCTGTGGACCACTATTCCCAGCTTCCTCCTTATTCTTAAGAAAACAGAATGGGGTGAGGAAGGGAAAGCAGACACTGGGAGCTCCATCACAGGTAATTCCTACCCTCTAAATCCCCACCTTCTTAAGCTAGGCAGATGGAGGCTTAGGTGCCTTTCCATTATCCAAGAGCAACTCAGGTTGTCTCCTGGCAGGTGGGCTTGCATGTCAGTCTCAGCCATCACTGGGAAGGGAAGAGTCCGTTGCAGGCCTCACACCCCAGGCGCCAGGCCACAGATTAGAGGCAGCTTCCTGCTTGGCTCTTGTCCAAGGCCATTTCACAATTGCGGGAAGAGTGCTGGGCCGAGAGTACCCGGTTGCTGCTGTCTCCACCCGCACTCCAGCCCCCCCTTACCCGGGGGGGAGGGCACGAGCCAGGCCCTGCTGCAGCTCAGAGGCTGGAAACATTTGCTGACCCTCAGAGTGGGATGGAGGTGTGGCCATACTTGGCCACCTCGTTCCCTCCTCCCTCACTGACCACCTGGAAGCGCTTACACAGCAGGGATCCTTTTAAGGGTGGAGTGGTCAGCTCAGGTCATTCCCATAGCAACTCTCGTGCTGAGTCAGAGGGGGCCTGGAAGGCCAGGGGGCCACAAGTGCCACAAGAAACAAGGTCACGGTCAGCTTCCCATTAGGAGACCAAGTGCCTGGCAGACAGCATGTTCCACAGAAGACCATGGGGCTTCATCTCAACATGCCAGTGTCTGGGGCAAACCTGCTCCACTGACTAAATTCAGACAGGAACCAAGAGAGAGACACAGAACGTGTGCTCAGGAGTCATTGTACCGGTCGCTTATATGGCCAGTTTGGAGCGGGTTTTATGTGAGATCTGGTTTGAAGTAGGAGGTAGTGGTAAAAGGGACCCAGAGTCGCCTGTCTATCAGTCTTCAGGAAGAGACAGAACAAACCTGGGTGAAATGTCAAACCACAAGACAAGGCAGGGGGAGGCAGGGCCCATACTGGCATGCTACATGGTCAAGGAGAGCCAGTGAGCAGAGGGAGAGAGGGACAGCTGGCCACTGTGGTAGCCAGGTGAGCTTTGAGCAGAAGTGACATTTGAGCTCTGGATAGGAACCTGCTGCCCAGAG
>NC_034592.1:101901162-101905044 GCF_900095145.1 Mus pahari
GAGAGGGAGAGGGAGAGGGAGAGGGAGAGGGAGAGGAGAGTCTGTGTGCAGACCTCGGGAAGGAATGAACCTGAGGGAGACAGACAGAGAGTGGAAGCGAGTCAGGTGCAGAGAAGACAAGAGAAATCTTTCACACAAGGCGAGGAGGAGAAGACAGGACTGAGTGAGCACATTTGGGGACAGGGACCTGCTTCCCCAAGGGAGCTGGTGAACCTTGAGAGCATAAGCAGCTTCTTCATTGAGACCTTCCGTGTGCGTGTGCGTGTGCGTGTGCGTGTGCGTGTGTGTGTGTGTCAAGGTCAGGGAGACCAGTCTCTCCATTGCAGGAAGTGCCCTGACAACAGGAAGCAGCTGCACCAGGCTCCAGGGTCCTACTAATGTCTCTCACTCGCCTGCACTGCTGTCCCCCCACCCCCACCCCTCACCCCCACAGAACAAACTGTTCTAAGAGAAACTCTGGGGACAGAGGGTTCACACCTGCTCAGAGGTCTGTTGGGGGCAAGTCCTCAGGAGCCCGGGCTGAGAGCCCAGTAGAGCCCGTGGCTCTGCTCAGAGTTTTCTCTGCCCCTACCTCCTCCCACCCCAGACCCAGCTACTGTCCACTGGGGCAAAGAAGCCCAGAACATTAGCTCTGGAAAATGGGAAGTGCCTCTTCGGTAACACCTCATCCTGGGACCTTCAATAATGTCTCCAAAGTAGGCCCTAGACTCAGGCCTCAGACTCTGAAGTGGGACTGCTCAGCTGGGAGAAAGAATGGAGACACTGAGTTCTAAGCTCCACTCGCATTAATCAGTCCTGTGATACTGGACCAGTCCACTTCCCATCTGGCTCCTGTTTCTTCCTCTGCAACATGAGAGATGGAAATTGATGAATTCTAGGGTCCCTTTCCGTTTTAAATTGTGCAGCTTGGATGTTCTAAGGCTATTTTAGGGTGCTCATAGGGACTGGAGCTAGGACAGCTAAGAAGAAAAGGAGGGTAAGACTCCAGCTGAGGTCCATATAGAGCAGAAATGGCCTCAAGGGGCTAAGAGCCCTCACTACTCTAGGGCTTAGAAGCCATTACTACGTTTGCAGAGGACCTGAGTTTAGTCCCCCACACCCACATCACATCAGGTGGCTCACAACTGTCTATAGCTCCAGATCCAGGGAATCTCCAGAACCCCATGGGCACCTGCAGTCACATGCACATAACCACACACATAGACACACAACATGTATGTTATGTGTTATAACATATTAACTTAACATATTTTTTAAAAAGTTAGAAAGTAAGAAACTCAATTCAGAACTTCCTATTGTCACTTGTTAGGGGAGTTGGCAATACTTGTAATCTCAGCTCTCAGAACACTGAGGCAGGAAGATGTCTATGAGTCTGAGGCTGGTCTGGTCTGCACAGTGGATACCAGAACAGCCTAGGGTAGAGTGTGCGATCCTGTCTCAAAAATAAACAGAAATATAAAGAAACCAAGCATGATGGTACACATCTATAATTATGAACCCTTACTACTCTTGAATACGGTACATATATAATTCCAGCATGTTGGAGGCCAGAAGAAGGAGGAATTCAAGGTCAGCCTTAGCTATGTCTTGAGTTCAAATCCAGAGTGGGCTGAACAAGACCCTGTCTTCAAAAATAAAATAAAAGAGAAAAGAGAGACAGAGACATGGGCCTCTTGACTTGAGAATTTCTCTCGAGAAGAGCAAATTAGGAAGGGGTCAGCAAGACAGCTCAACAGGTAAAGGCGCGTGCCACCTGAGCCTGGCAGCCACCTGAGCCTGGCAGCCAGGATTCCATCCTCAGTATCCACGGAAAGGTGGAAGGGGGAACTGACTCGGCTAGGTTGTCCTCTGATCACAAATGGTTGCTATGACAGGTGTACCCACACGTACACAAGGTACACATGCACACACAGTGACAAATAATTCAATAATAAAAAAGAACTACCCGGGCACATAGCAGCACACATCTGTGATCCAAATACTTAGGAGGCTAAGGCAGGAGGATCATTGTGAATTTGAAGCTACTCTAGGCTATATGGTGAGTTAAGGCCAGCCTGAACCCAGCCTATGTGTAGCAATACTTTGTTTGTTTTTTTAAGAAGAAAGATGAGAGAGAGAGAGAGAGAGAGAGAGAGAGAGAGAGAGAGAGAGAGAGAGAGAGAGAGAGAGAGAGAGAGAGAGAGAGAGAGAGAGAGAGAGAGAGAGAGAGAGAGAGAGAGAGAGAGAAGGAAGAAAAGAACAAGCTGTAGCTTTATTGAAAAACCCCAAACTCTTGGTGTAGAGGATCTAGGAGGCTTCCAGATGCTGGATGTTCTTAGTCACACACATAGGACTGGGAAAAGGAGGGAGAGCTGGGGGAGGGACACACTGGCCAGAGAAGAGTGGGTACAGTAATAGCTGGGAAGAATAGATACCAGGCTTCCCAATTCTGTGTCTCCCCTAAGTGTCTCCTCAGAATGTCCATTACAAGTTTTCCAGTTAGTGTAGGAGACAAAGAACTTGTCCTCTACCTTCCCAGGATTTGGTAATTAAGTTTAAGCTGGCATTGGATGAGTGTGTGTGTGTGTGTGTGTGTGTGTGTGTGTGTGTGTGTGTGTGTAGATGTGTTCCTCACAGGAGGGAAGGGACCAATAGCAAGATCTAGAAGTGTATATGGCTTCTTCCAGGGAGGGGAAGACAAACGATTTAGAGAGAAAATAAGTGGGCTCTCAGGAGAACAGGTGACAGTGTCTGTCTGAGCATGGTGAGGACCTCCAGACTCCTCACAAAGAGGCTTCACACCACTCCAGTGTCTTCTACAGCATTTACCTTAAGGCCAGTAAGCATAATCCAGAGAAACTCCTCCTACACCCCCATACATAAGCTGTTCCCCAAGTCCTTCGATCTGAATCGTATCTTTTAAAATAGTTACTTTTGTGTTGTACATATAAATGTTTTGTCTGCATGTGTGTCTGCACAGCAGAAGAAGGCATAGGATCCCATGGGACTACAGTTACAGATGGTTGTGAGCTGCCATGTGGGTGCTGGGAATTGAACTCAGGACCTCTGGAAGAGCAGCTAGTGCTCTGAACCACTAAGCCATCTCTCCAGCCCAGAAAAGGGGATCTTTAGGGATGGCATCCCCTGAATTCCTATAGCAGTTATAGCAAAAAAAAAAAAAAAAAAACAAAACAAACAAAAAAACCAAAAATCTTGGCACTGTTATGAAGTCCCCATGATGATTTAAAGAGCTAGCATTTTGTCTTCTAAGCCTTGGGGTATGCTTAAGAGGGGGTAGGAACTGAAAAGGGGGGCAGGAGGCAAAGACCACAGGAACCACAATTCTTCTGAAGGAAGAAGGGAGGAGGGAACGGACCTCATGCTAGCTCCTCAGAGCCACAGCACGGGCAGCGATGTCCCCTAAACAGCTTCTAGGTCCCAATGAAGCTCTCGGCCTCTCCCTTCTAGGCCTCAGCAGCTTCAGGGAAGAAAGGTCAGCTTAATGTCTATGGCCCGCTTGCTTTCCAGTGTGCAAGAAGAGACCTGGTCACACTGCTCTGTGATCTCCTACCAGCTTACCCTGGTGTCTTAGGCCAAAGGAACCCAAGAGCCATTTCAAAAGGGGTCACAATCCTAAACCTTTGGAGGCGATTTCAAGGCAGGGAGCAGTGCTGGAGGTGGAAGGGTGGACGACGGTGTGGGAGAAGGGAATAAGATGTTCCCCCATGGCGTCTGGTCTGAAGGCCTGCACTCTGCCAAATCGAATTTTGGCAAAAAAAAAAAAAAAAAAAAAAAAAAAAAAAAAAAACAAAGTAGAGAAGAAGAATGAGGATAACCCTGTGTAGTGATTCTCAGTTGTAGCCCAAAGGCAGGCAGGCCTGGGGCTTGCTTGTGTGCACACGG
>NC_034592.1:101905654-101948334 GCF_900095145.1 Mus pahari
AGAGGGGAGAGGGGAGAGGGGAGAGGGGAGAGGGGAGAGGAAGGTATAAGGCAGGGTCCACCAGTACGGCTGCTCCCAAGCAGTGAAGAAGGCAGACTGAAGAGAAGGAAGACTAGGAATGAGGGGAACCCTGGACCTTGAACTTCTGGTCTTTCTGTCTCTCTCTCCCCAGTGCTGGAGTTATAGGCATGCATCAGAATGTCAGGTTTATGTCATGCTGGGATAGAACTCAGGGCTTTGTGAATGTGAAGCAAGTGTTCTTCCAACTGCACTGCATCCCCAGCCCACCTTTGTACGCAGATGACAGCCCTGTAATGTCAGCCTGGGGTCCACACCAGCTCATACTGTCAGGTCCTGAGAGGTAAAAGGCGAAGTCTGTCAGGTCCTGAGAGGTAAAAGGCGAAGTCTGTCTTTACTTTGGATGTTGGATGCAAGTGGGGTTGGCTAGGCTACCTGCGCCCCTCTCTGATGTGGCTACAAATCTGCAGGACCACACCACCTTCCTAACACTGCTCAGAGCTGAGCATCCTGGCACATGCCTGCCATCCCAGCATTAGGCTGAGGCAGAAGGATCAAAAGTTCAAAGCCAGCCTCAGCTACCTAGTCAGTCAGAGACCAGCCTGCAATACAAAAAAAGACTGTCTCAGAAACAAAAAAAGGGGGGGCGGGACTGGCAGGAGAGGGGGGAGGGGACTGCGACTGGGATGCAATGTGAATAAAAAAAATTACCGCAAAATTTATTTTTAATTCATGAGTGGGGTGCAGAAGCAAACTTGAATCCCCTAGAGTTGGAGTCACTCGCAGGCTGCCATTTGCCATTTGAAATGGCGCTAGGAGACAAACAATGGCAGTAACACTTTTTTTTTTTTTTTTAAGGTTTATTTTATATATGTGAGTACACTATAGCTGTCTTCAGACACACCAGAAGAGGGCATCAGATCCCATTACAGATGGCTGTGAGCCACCATGTGGTTGCTGGGAATTGAACTCAGGACCCGTGGAAGGACAGTCAGTGTTCCTAACCACTGAGCCATCTCTGCAGCCTGGCAGTAACCCTCTTAACCACTTAAGCCATTGCTCCTGGTACCCTCCCTCCCCTAGGTTTTTCTTTATGCTTTTGTTTTGAGGTAGGGACTTACTCTTTAGCTCATTCTGGACAATAGTGTTTATTATAAAACAGAAACGTCGATAGCATACACCTATAATATCAGCCCTTGGAGGCAAAGGCAGGAGGCACTTGAGTTGGAAGCCAGCCCAGGCTACATAGTCAGCAGTTTTATAATTTTTTTTTAAAAAAATTGTATGTGAGATTCTGGAACTGCCAAAGGGAAGAGACGCAGGATGGCATCTCGAATGGAGAGGCCCAGAGCTGACATCCCCTGTGGGACACGCTGGCTCCCTCCCAGCATCCCTACACTCCCTGACAGGAAGCTCCATGCCCAGAGCTTCCAGCTGGGCATCACTGACAACTGGCTACTGGATAACCTCTGTCTGGAACACCCTCCTTCCCTCCCCAGAGGTTAGGAGTGTGGTAGACCACAGGCTGGAGATGACCAGTCTAACCTATTGGTGACATTCTTGGTCTTTTGGACAAGGCAAGGACCACCAAGAGTCTCCTCATTAGCATGAATTTGGGTGGGGTGGATTCCTAAGAACAATGAAGGATATTTCTATCACTTGGGAAATCCCAGATACTTCTGAAGCTCTATGCCAAAAAAACGGGGACAGAGGCCAAGAACATGGGTTTTCTTTATTAAACCATAGACTGGGTTGGACAGTTCTTGTAAGTGTCCCTGAGGACAGAAAGGCAGAGTAGGGCAGATTTATAAGGTCAGAATTGATGGTATTGAGGCTCAGCAAATGTCACTCCAAAGCCTGCAGCTGAACTAAAAGGACTAAATACTGAAGTCCTGAGGCATCTCTGACATCCCAGCACAGTCCTGCCTCTTCTCTCAGTCCTCCTAAACGCCGGGCAGGACTTCCTCCCACAATCCCTTAAAACCAGACCAACCAAGGAAGAATTCAGTATTCGTCAATCATTTTACTGAAACGCCACCAATCAAGAAAGAGACGCCACTATCAACGGAAGAGACTGGAAAGCAATCATCATGTTTAGGGCGCAGAGGAACCTGGTCCCAAACTATTGTCTGTTCTTCAACCGTCCATCTCTAAGATTCATCTGCTTTAAGTCCTTCACAGTCTTTCCTATGGATAGGGTGGCTGAGCCTACCCTATCGTATGGATACAATTTTCATACTTATATGTTTCATACATACATACACGCATGCACTCATACACATAAATCAAGAAGGAGACTCTGTATTCCTTTCTACATGTTAATCCTCTGCTTAGTCCAACAGACTCACTTATGCAGCCCCCAGGGAGAGTTCAAGCCTCTTTTGGCAGTGGGCAAGGGATATGGATCACAGTTGTCCTGGAGGAGAGGCAGGTGACCTCCTTCGGGGTCCTGGCAGCTGGTCTTGCTCTTTCTTTTATTCTAGGTCTCCACCCCTGGAGGAGAGGCCTCAGATCTCAGCATCCGTGCCGGGGTCCCCATGATGTCAGTCTGCCTTCCTCCGGCTCTCTCTACTGATAACCCCCAGGCCAAACGCCTTCTCCCTTTCTAGTAGACGTCACTGGCAGAGTCTAGTGGCACAGGCCGACAATCCCACCTACTCCAGAAACTGAGGCAGGAAGGTCACAAGTTTAAAGCCAGTCTGAGAAATTTAGTGACATCCTATCTCACAAGTTTAAATAAAATGAAATGAAACCGCAGAGAGAGGGCCGGGGGGGGGGGAGCTAAAGGGGCGAGGTCAGCAAGATGCTTCAGTTGGGAAAGGCACCTGCTGCCAAGTCTAACAACCTGGATTCGATCTCTGGAACCTACATAGTGGAAAGAGAGGCTCCTGCGGGGTGTTTTCCCATCTCCACACATGAGTACTGTGGCACGTGCAGGTGCAGGTGTCTGCACAGAGACACCCATAACTAATTAATTAAACATCGGTGGTAAATGTACTGCATTTTAGGCGTATGGATGCTTTGCCTTCATGCATGTTTGCACGTCACGAGCAGAGCTCACAGAGGCCAGAGAAAGCCTTGGATCCACTAGAACTGGAGTTGCAGATGCCTGTGAGCCACTTAATGTAGGTACTGGGAATTGAACTCAGGACCTCTGTCAAAACAGCGAGGGCTCTTAGTGGTTACTAAGCCTTCTCCCCAGCTCCCCCCCCCATTTTTATCTCCCAGTTTGTTGTTGGTCAGCGCTTTAACCCCTGGCGCCTCACTCCAAACAGACAACCCTGACTTTCGTGAGACATCAGTGGTCTCCACAGACACATCCCTTCTCAGCTGTCCCTCACAGTCTAGGTGCTTGTGAATAGAATGTGACTAGCTGACCTGTGTTCCTTCAGAGAAAAAGCAAGCAACTGTGTACAGGAGTACAGGCCGGCACATGAGTGCCACAAATTCTTCCTAGAGAATATCGCCTTTCTCACGTTTAGGCAAATTAAAGAGTAGTAGTGGTAGGGACTCTGTCTCTACTGGGACTAATGAAAAGAACTTGGGAATTGAGGTAGGACTCTATGCCAAGGTCAAGGCTAGCTTCTCCCGCACGACCCTAAGCTTCCCAACAGGCAGGTGGAATGACAAGATGAGAAATCTAACCAACGTGATGAGAGCCGGCAGCTGGCAACACTAAGCAGAGTGGGGGCCTCTGGGGACAGGCCCAGCTGAAAAGAGCTGTCTGGAAGCTGTGTGGAAAGCTCTCCCTCGTGTGGTTTCCAGCCCATGACAAGCCCGGAGCAGAATCCAAGTCCTGGCGAGCGTAGAGTTGCTAGTGCACATTAATAGTATCGTGGGAGCCCAGGCAGAGTGGGAGCAGCGTGCTCAGCCACCTGCTGCCTTAGGAGACTTGGCCCACAGGCCCTTGAAGGACTCTCCGAAGGTCCCCAGTGGGTAGCTCCAGGAAGAGGTGAGTGACGCAATCTGAAAACGAGGCTTCCTTTTTCCTCCCTGCCTGGCAAGAGATTGCCCAGGCGAGGAGTAAGTAATCACACACATGAAGGGACGTGATGCTGAAGTTTCTCCGTGGCTCAGAAGGTGCCCTGCATCTGAGACTGGGGCTTGACTCTCACACCACTGGGGCTTGACACTGCTACTGGCTACCCTAGCCACACTCCCGCTGCTCAAGATCCCTGCGGCTGGGGTGAGGTGTGGGGGCAGCCATAATTTGGGATTGGAAGAAATGGAAAAGGCATCCAAAGAAATAGTTAATTGTCTCCCCTTCCCCCGGGCCCCTGCACCTGCAGGCTGCGGTGTGTGGTTTCCCACAGCTGCAGCTGGCTCGCAGCAGCCCCCTCCCTCCAAGGGAACCTGAGAGGCCCCGGAGTCTGAGGCACCTGCAAGGGGCTCCAGATCCTCCATTCAGCTACTAAGGGTGACATAGGATGCTCTTAGAGCCCTCTAAGAGCTGCCACAGGGAGTGTTCTGATGGTGTGGCCAATTTAGGGTCCCTGCTTGGGTGCCAAAGGCGGAGATTCAGGTTTGGAAAATAGAAGGGGTTTCTTGAGTAGGAAAAACAACTGTAACCTTTCTCCATGGGGCCTCTTAGCGCCACCGCCGTTCTTTGCTGACTTCTGGAAGAAGCTGATGGGCCTCCTTAGTGTTGGCATGGCATCCTGGTTCCCTGAGGTGGGACACCTCCAGAAGAGCTCCAGAAGAGAGGATAAGTGAGTGAGAGACTGGAGTGGAAAAAGAAGCAGGAAGAGTGAGACTGAGCAGGCACAGACCTCAGCTGATCCCAACAGCTTTGAACCCACAGAGCTGGGCCTCTAACAAGGCCTGTTCTCTAGCCCAGCAAAAGACCAACCTACCACGGGGTCCTAGCTAAGTACACAGCTGCCTTCTGGGCCGGATACGGGGCTCCAGGGATGTCTTGAGAAACAGGATGAGATGTACTCATCCTGGAGTACTGGAGGAGACAATGTACTGGGGTGTTCCCCCTGGGACATCTCCTTGGACCAAGCACTGGCTGGACCTGAAGCCTATTGCCGGGCCCCCATCTCTGGCCTACAAAACACAAGCTCAGATCCTAGAGGTGTAGGGGCTGATGACACCTGGGGTGCCACTTCAGGGCACAGCCAAGGAATACGCTCTTGGACCTGATGCCAAAGCCAGGGAACTTGGAGGTGAGAATGTGAGAGGCCTGGACTTCGGGTGACAGGGTCCAAGGCTCTGGCTTCTTTGGCATCCAGCTCCAGGCAGACTGAAGGACATCTCCCACCAGACCTGTTGACCTCAGGCCCAGGGCTTCACTGGTCCCCAGTTGCAGAGATCCTTTGGCAAAGGAGGCTTGAGAGCAAATAGAACTGCTCTTGCCAGTAGCCCCTAGGTCAGATGTTGGAGGCAGGGAAAGAGAGGCTGGCAGAAACTACAATTCAGGAATAGGTCCTCTGTAGGGTGATAGCCAGAGCCAGGGAGAGGCACAGGTGCATGCTGGGTAAGCACAAGGCAAGCTTTGCTCTTGACTTCTACCTATTATCACCTTCCTGTCAGGATACAGTCCAGGCCCAGTGTCAGGAGACCACTGTATGCTCCAAACCACGCTTAGCCCATTCACAACAGTGCAACCTGGCACACCAAGACTACAGAGTTCTCACTTAACGGTGATCAGAGTCCTGATTTCTTTCCAGGGGTACAGAGTCAAAGCCGTGTAAGAGAGAGGGACTGGAAAGATTGCTCCACTGAGCACAGGCTGTTCTTCCAGAGGATCTGGATTTAATTTTCAGTACCCATGCGGTAGCTTACAAGTATCTATAACTTCCATTCCAAGGGGAACCTGATGTCCTCTTCTGGCCTCCACAGGTGTTGCGCACACATGGTAGACACACTCAGACACACAAACACACACACACACACACAATCAAATGCATATTTTTAAAATAAATAAAAGTTCTGGAGAAGCAGATGCCCACGATGAGGTGACTGCCCACATGAGTTTCATGGTCATTTTTACTCTGTTTATTCATTCAGTGTTTATTCATTATGATCTTGAGAACTTACCGTCAAGAGAAACAGAGAAAGCCTGCTGTTGGGAGAGCTACTAGCCAGACCTACAGTGTACTTTCTGGACTTCCCAAAACCTCATAGACACCAATATTACAGTTTTATATCAGCATAAGCCCTTTGTCAAGATGGGCAAGGTGGACAAGTCTGGGATACATGGAGCTCTGTACTAAACAGAGCAACCACAATACACGCATACATAATACACCCATATAAAAGAACAGAGGACAGATGTAAAATATAACAACTTCGACTACCATGTTTTCACCAGACCTGGGGGGAAAGTGTTACTAAGTATCTTACTTCATTGTATCTTACTGCTTCTGTTTGAATTTTTTTAATGATTTATTTATTTATTATATGTAAGTATACTGTAGCTGTCTTCAGACACTCTACTCAGATGTGTTAAGGATGGTTGTGAGCCACCATGTGGTTGCTGGGATTTGAACTCTGCACCTTTGGAAGAGCAGTCAGGTGCTCTTACCCACTGAGCCATCTCACCAGCCCTTGTTTGAATTTTTGAAACAGGGTCTTCTCTCGCTGTATAGCTCTGGCTGGCATGGAACTCTCTATGTGGACCAAGGTGGCCTCATCCTCACAGAGACTTGCCTGCCTGTCTCAGAGTGTTGAGATTAAAGGTGTATGCCACCACACCCATCCTGGTAGGGTTTTGTCGTTGCTGCTGCTGCTGCTCTTTGATTTTGAGACATCTTACTAGGCAGCCCAGGCTGACCTTGAAACCTTCATCCTCCGGCCTTAAACTACTTGGCTAGCACCCAGCATGTTTGCCACCAGGCATATACCATCATGCCCGACCCAAAGGGTTTGGATTTTATTTTAGGAATAAAGGGGGGAACAAAATGGTCCCCAAACCCACATATTACATTATTCCGTTTATATGTAGTATCCAAAATAGATCAATCCGTAGAAAAAGAAAGCAGTAGATTAGTGGTTGCCTGGAGCTGGAGGCTGGAGGAAGCAGGGAGAGAATGTTAACGAATATTGGGTTTCTTTCAGGGGAGGGATAATGGAAATGTTCTAAAACAGTTTGTGGTGATGTTTGCACAACCCTACGAATGTACCAAAAAACCATTGACTTGTACACTTTAAAGGAGTGAATTACATGGTGTGTGAATTATATCTCAATAAAGCTGTTATTTTAAGAAGGGTCATGGCCGTCAGAGAGTTGCTTTAGTCATGCAGGCCACTGTGGGAGACTTAACTAGGGAGGCAGTGGAGGGGAGAAGAAGAGGCAGGAAACCAGCCAGGAATCTATGGAGTGGGGCCAGGTGCTGCCTCATGGAGACCTGGCTGGGACTGCTCACTGGAAATTAATGAGGAGTCAGGCTGGGGTGCATCTTGAAGTTAGGGTTTGATAAGGAACTAGTGTAAGGGGCTGGGGAAAAGGAGCTGAGTCTAGACCATTTAACTGCATGGAAGAAACATGGAGGAAGAGTTGGGTTAGGGGAGGGGAGGGGCAATCACAACTCTGCTCTGGACGTGATAGGCCTCCAAGATGTCTACCCTGCAAAGGAGATGTCAGGGGAAAGGGTCCCACCATGCAGTCAGGCACTACTGAAGGTTGAATGCTCAGCTATTTATTTAGTCACCTTAACCATCCTTTGAGGCAAATGTCACAGTTATCCCCATCTGTGCTAGACACAAATGTACTAGTTCAAATGTCCTTGAGCTGGCCCGGTCCAGAGGAGCTGATGCCCCCTTGTGGCCTATAAAGACACCTGTATCACATGGTGTGTATACACACAGAGAGAGATACAAATAAAAGAAAAGTCACAAATCCTTACTTAAAAACTAACAAATACCCCTGACCTTACCTCTTGTTCTAGTCACTGCCGTAACGACCAGTTTTTGCATAGTTCTTAGCAAGTGTTGTGTAAACACACCATTACCCAGCCTCTGTGATGTCTCTCACCTCCTGACCTAGTGCAGGGGCAGTTATTAAGTGTGTTGGCATTGTCATGTGACCCATCTAGAATTACAAGAACGAGGGCTCATAAGTGACAGTGATTGCCACGCAACCCTAGTGAGTTGTGTCATCTCTGAGACTCTAATAGAGGCAGGAGAGAAGTGACTCCACAAAGTTGTCCTCTGACCTCCACATATGTATCATGACACATGCTCCCCACATTCATCATGTGTGTGTGGTGTGTGTGTGTGTGTGTGTGTGTGTGTGTGTGTGTGTGTGTGTAGAAAAATTTCATCCTATGGGGTACTGCATGGAAACCAGAGAACTCTCAGAAAGTTTCTGCAGTACCTTCACACATCTCGGAAGGATCAAGGAACAGCCACAAACAGAGGTAACTCACTTCTCAAAGTATCCTTGTACCAGCATCCCACGATCCCTGTTTCTCTCTTCCTCCCTGCCATCCCTGTTCTCTGGAATCACATCCCCAGCTGCTCATTCTATGAAGCCTACTTTTCAAGCCTGCTTAAGGGAGAAACTAGGGACACACCATCTTACCGAGGCACGTGGTTCACCTAACAACACCTGTCACCCAGGTCATCAGTGCAGCGCGGGGCTCAGGCTAAAGCCCATTGTTTGCTTGGTTGGTTTGTTTTTTGTCTAAGCCAAGGTCTCACTCTGTAGACCAGGCTGGCCTGGAACTCACAGAGATCTGCCTGATTCTACCTCCTCCATGGTTGGATTAAAGGCGTGTGCTACCACTGCCTAACTTTAAAGCCCATTGCTGTATTATCTACATTCTTCCACACTGCTTTCAAAGATTCCAATTTTAAAATTCCATTTAAGGGTAGAGGCCTAGGGAGAATCTAACCAGGGAGAGATTAAATGAGAACGTCTCCCAAGCTCATATTTAGAGATCAGGAAGAGAGAACCGAGGGCGGGTGCAAAGACTTGCCACACAGAGAGAAAAGCAGGCCATTGAAGAGTCCTGACTCTCAGTCCAAGGGAAGGAGGACAAGAGATGGACCTCTGGATGTGCCCACAAGGGGGTCGCTGGTGATGTGGACAATCTCTGTAAGAGAGAAGACAAACACTTGACTAGAGCTGGAAGGAGAGAGGTGAGGATGTGAAGGGTAGCCAGCACATATGCCAGGGCATGAGCAAAAAGCAGAGGGCAGGAGGGGGACAGAAGCTGGGGACAGGGTCTAAGAAGTGTTGGTTTTTAAAAAATAAGAGAGTTATAGTACTCGGTGCTGAAGGAAATGATCATCTGTGACGCGAGTGGACAGTGCAGGGGAAAGGGATACATCTTGGTGGTGGTTTGAACAAGAACGGCCTCCATAGGCTCTCATGTTTGAATACAGAGTCTCCAGTTGGTGGAACTGTTTGGGAAGGATTAGGAGGTGTGGTCTTGTTGGAGGAGATGTGTCACTGGGAGTGGGCTCTGGAGGTTCAAAACAAGCATTCCATTCCCAGTGTCTCCCTGTCTGCCTCCCAGTTGCAGATCAGATGTGAGCTCTCAGCTATTTCTACGGCCATGCCTTTGCTCTGCCATTATAGACCTCAGCCCTCAAAAAGCATAAGCCCAAATTAAACACTTTCTTTTATGAGTTGCCTTTGCATTGGTGTCTTATCACAACAATAGAAAAGTAACTGAGACAATCCTTGAGGAAGAAAAGAAATTAAGTTGTGATACCCAGGTGACAGGTTGCTCTAGGATGAGAGAGGAGGGCACACCCATCCGCGAGTTCATTCACTCAACAAGAGAAAGGAAGGCAGGACTCACAAGGTGCCTAGGGAACAGACATAGGCACCTTGTGAGTCCTGGTGGAGGGAAGGCAAGTGCCCTGCATCTGTTTTTCCAAAGGAGAAGAAGGGAGTTCCGTGTAAGAGTGAGAACCAAGGGTACGTAGCCCAGAGTGGAGAAGACTTAGTCAGGTAATCCAGTGGGGAAGTGGGGCAGGTAAGTGAGCAGAGGAGCATGGTAGGGTCATGGGCAAGCCAATGCCTCCTTGAGGGCTGTGATTAGAAATGTGAGCGTGGTCAGGCAGGGCCGCTACAGATGTTCCCCAGCGACACTGCTTAGTGCAGGTGTGGTGGAGGCAGGGCAGCAAGCAGGTGGAGGCTGTATCAGCAGCCAGGCATGGCAGCAGAGAGCTCAGACAAATGGCTGGAGACTGTCATGGAAGGCCGACTCTAGCTAGAGGAGGAGGTCAAAGGGGGCTGATGAACGGTGAAAAGAGAAGCTCAATGGGACAAGGGGACAAAGGACAGAGAGGAGGTGAGAGTGTAAATGAGCTGATAACACAGGGGGTGGAGCTTCACAGAATGGGGTGTGACAGATGCTGGAGAACGGGGATGGGGTTTGAGGAAGGTCTATGCCCACAATCTCCAAAATAGCTTACCTGCTGCTACCCCCTCGTCTGTCATGTTCTCTTTCACAGAATCACTGCCTGACACATTATGCAGGACTTACTTCTTTGTTAATCAGCCTTGCTCTCATAGTTATGTAAGCTCCTACAGGCTGGGACATTTTGTGTCTCTCTGATTTACTACTTAAGCCTCAACCTGAAGAAGTGAGTGTGATGTACAGGAAAGGCTCAAAGATATGTGCTGTATAAATGAATGAATGAATGACTGGATGAATGGATGGATGGATGGATGGATGGATGGATGGATGAATGAATGAATGAATGCTAAGGTCTTGAGAGTGATGAACCAGTGGTTGCAGACAGGAAGACCAGGAGCCAGGAACTAAAATCTGAATGAGCAGAAGTTTGGTAGGGTATACTAACACTAGAAGGGATAGTGGCGGCTTAAGACAATCTCCAAGGTCTTGCAAACTTTATATGACCCAGCACAAGGCAAGGCCTGGGCCAAGTAGTGGGAGTGGGTGGGTAGGGGAGCAGAGGTGGGGGGCGGGGTATAGGAAACTTTCGGGATAGCATTTGAAATGTAAATAAAGAAAATAATAATAATAATAAAAAAGACAATCTCCAAGGAAATGCAGGACTGAGATGTAGCTCAGTGGTAGAGCACTTGCCTAGCATACAAAAGGCCTAGTTTCCACCAACAGCACCATCACCACCACCACTAACTAAGAAATAGAGAGAAAGGGCAAAAGATGGACTTAAACGTGGGGTGACGCTGGGTATGGTAGCATACCCCTTTAATCCCAGCACTGTTACAAGTTCAAGATCAGCCTGCTCTAGGTGGTGAGTTCTAGGCCTCCAGGACTAGATAATGAGACATTTCTGAAAAGGAAGGAAGGGAGGGAGGAAGGAAGGGAGGGAGGAAGGGAGGGAGGGAGGAAGGAAGGAAGGAAGGAAGGAAGGAAGGAAGGAAGGAAGGNGGGAGGAAGGAAGGAAGGAAGGAAGGAAGGAAGGAAGGAAGGGAGGGAGGGAGGGAGGGAGGGAGGGAGGGAGGGAGGATGGAGACCTGTGGCACCCCGGCCTGGGGTAGAGGGGTAGGTAAGGAGAAGCAAGCCAATCACTTTCCAGTTCTCTGCTCTCATCAAAATAGGAGTGACTGATCAAACTGTTAGGGGTTTTTTGATACTACTATATAGCCTGGAAGAAGTTCAAAGAATTGAATAACATCCCTATCGTGAGACACTGGTCTCCAACTCTGACACTGTTCCTCAAGCCAAAGCAGGAGCCAGGCCTGGCAGTGCACACCTGTGACTTCAGCATTCAGTATGGCAGGAGGACCCCAAGTTTACGGTCAGTCTAAACGACATAATGAGGCCTTATAAAGGGGGCTGTCTGTAATCCACAAAGAGAATGAAAACTGATGTTGAAACATATCGGTCAGTCAAGCGATAAGCTATTATCATCATCCTATAACATGCACCAATTAGGAGCAAAAAATGCACAATCATTTCATTAAGGGATCCTGTCTGGGCAGGAGACTGACTCACCAGGGAAAGTTGCTTCCTGCCAAGCCTGACAGCCACAGCTCTGTCCCCAGCAGCCATGTAGTAGGACAGTAGTGACATCAGTGTAGTAGAGAGTGAGACCTGGACCCACACAAGTCCAAGTGCACTGTGGGGCATACACGAATCACACGAACATACACAAAAAATAGTTTTTAAAAAAGAGATGATACATTGCTAATAAAAATTTGCTTTTTACATTTAATATTTATTAAATTTCATAATCAATGCTGTTCTGATCAATTAAATAGTAATTATTACAATACCTGAAATCATAAGAATAAACATTCCTAACATTCAGAGCTTTATTAAAAGCATTAAAGTGTTCAGGAGGTGGTGGAGCACACCTTTAATTCCAGTACTTGGGAGCAGAGGCAGGCAGATCTCTGTGAGTTCAAGGCCAGCCTGGTCTCTAGAGAGAATTCCAGGACAACCAGGGCTACACAGGGAAATTCTGTCTCCAAAAACCAGAAAAGAAAAAGAAAAGTGTTAAAGCTTTGGATTGACACATGGAAGATGCAGGCAAGAGAATCAGGAGTTCAAGGCCATCCTCGGGGTAGGGGTGGGGCATAATGAATTCAGTATCACTGCAATTACAAAAGACTTAAGTTTAGTTCCTGCTACTCACGCCTGGCAGCTTATAACTGCCTGTAACTCTAACTGTAGAGGATCAGATGTCCTCTTTTGGATTCTAAGAGCACCTGCTCTCACCTGTGTACATTCCTGCACGCGTGTGCGCGCGCGCACACACGCGCGCGCGCGCACACACACACACACACACACACACACCCTCCACATACACACATAGTTAAAAATAAAATTAAACTTTCATTTCTTTATTAAACCAAAGAAACAAAGCACCCACAAATGATCATGTATACCTTTAATCTTAGCACTCAGGAGGCAGAGGCAGGCAGATCTCTGAATTCAAGGCCAGCCTGGTCTTGGGATCCAGGGGGAGGCCAAGAAAACTCGCTTTAGATTCGGAAGCTTCAAGCAAAAGCTTTGTTTTCTGAGTGCTCAGGGAAGCAGCCAGCTTGGGATCGGCACCTTGTCCCCAAAGGGAGACTGTACAACATCTTATAGGATGGGAGCACAAGATGAGGAGGAGCAGTGTGGGCTGTTGTGTTGACCAATCATATTTTGACATCAGGGATTAAGCATGGAAGTTAGCATTAATCTCTGAGCTTCTCCGGGTCTCCTGGTATCAGGGTCCTGGATTCAGCTTTTGCAGTGACAGGTCCCCTCCTGGACTCTGGTCTTGAATTTAGAATGATAGTGGAACAAAGAAGTGGGCAAGCTGCCTGTAGTCAATTAGGTCAAGACAAGCAAGACAGTTCCGACTTGTGTGCCTTAGCTTAGATAACGGGATAACAGCAGCTTTCTCTTTATACCCTTTGCTGCTTAACAGACAAACATGAAATATCTGAAGAGGTGGGATAGGAGTTGAATTCCAGGGCCCGGGAATGTGAACTCAGTTTTGATCCTGCCAGCAAGGTGGAACTCATTCCTGAGATGGCTGGACTCAGGAAACTGTCTCTTAACAGAGCAACTTCCAGGACGTCCAGGGCTACACAGAGAAACCCTGCCTTTAATTAATTAGTTAATTAAAAAATTAGTTGGGAGTTTGAAGCAGGAAGATCTTCAGTTAGAGGCCAGCCTGTATTACACAGTAAGATCTTGTCTCCAGCAGACAAATAAATAAAAACGTTAGTTTGTTCCACTATGATTTTTTAAATGGACATGGAATGGTGTGTGTTACATATCAAAGCAGACACTGGCTGCCAGGTTCTCAGCATTGCAAGCAGAGTCCTGGCTCCTCGCCCCACTTCTCACCCCACCCTTTACCCTAAACCTCTCCAGCCCCTGGGCTTCGCTTCCCTTCTCCCAGTTTTTCTTTTCCTATAAACCCCAGCCATTTTGACAATGGCCTCTCTTGGCCTCTTGGTCCCCGCCCCCTCTCTGCCCCACCCCCACCCCCGTGGCGCAGTCTACTCTGCGGGCCAGGTTCAGTCTGGACTCCTGCAGATGCCTCTGGCTGCGCTCCCCATCGCGTCTACAATAAAACTTTCTCCTCAATTACATGTAGGAGAGTGGTTGTGTCCTCATTTTTATTCAGTGTGAAACTACTGGGGGAAAAAAAGAATTCTTCAATGTTTAGCCAGCACGGGCTATTTAAAAAGAAGTTCACTAGTTCAAACCTATAATGCCAGCACTTGTGTCAGGAGGATGGCCACAAGTGAGTTAGAGGCTAGCCTGGGCTATCTAGTGAGTTCCAGGGTAACTCCAGCTAGGGAGCGAGACTCTGTCTCAAACAAAACAAACAAATGAATGAGAAATCAAGCCAGGTGGGCAGCTCAGAAGGCGAAGGGTGTCTGCTGCCAAAGCTAACAACCTGAGTTTGATTCCCGGGACCCACAAGATGAAAGGAGAGAATCAAAGCCAGCGAGTTGTCCTCTACCACTCACATCGTACAACTAAGTAAATAGATGAAATGGAAAAGTTGAAACAAAAAGAGAGAGAGAGAGAGAGAAAGAAAGAAAGAAAAAATCAAAAAAAGAAAGATGTTAAATTTTAGTTGTAAAGTGTCACTAATAATTTTCCTCTAAAACTTCCTGACTATTCTGTATAATAAAGGCGTGTGTTCAAAAAAAAAAAAAAAAAAAAAAAAAAAAAAAAAAAAACCCGCTGGAAAGGATGACCTTGGTAATTAAACTTGGGATAAAAAGATTTAAGCGCCAACTTAAAAAGCTAAAAAGAGTACTTGAGGTTAAAATAAAAAAAAAAAAAAAAAGAAAGAAAATACTTCAAGGGGTCTTGAGTGTGAGTGGGGTGTACGGGTCGTGGGTGGGGTGTAAGGGTCTCTAGTGTGCAGAGCCTGCACCTCTGAGAAGACCCCTAAGGTGGGCTTGGAAGTGCATCTGCTTCTACCAGCAATCTTTCAAGCCACTAAAATCACAACAAAAGCCCCAACAGCAGGCCCTGCCCTAGGGCTCTGGAGGCTGCCCCACTCTGGCCTCCCCAGCCACCCCATCCTCTCCCGCCCGCACTGGCCGCCACCTCCCGTCCAGCCTGGAGTAAATAAACCACCGGGCAGGGACCCAGACAATGGGCCTTGGCGAGGAGTTAATGGGCTGGGCCTCTCGCGCTAGCCGAGTGTGACCGGAGCTGGCAGGGGGCCTGGCCTGGCGCCAGCATCGATTACGACTAGACGGAGCCAGGGCAGACTTGGCACGGACAGGCCCCACAGCTGGCAGATTCAGTCACCCTCACAGAGAGGGCACGAGGCCTCCCCTGGGCGCTCGCTGTCACCCGCTGGCTGGGCTCCCGCCTCCACCAGCTCTGCAGGTGGGGTGGAATTACCAGTTGCCCCTACACACACACACCCTGGGCCCTGATTTTTGATCCTTCCCAAGTCTGTTCTTGATCAGGGCTCATCTGTCACAGACTGATCTGGGCCTCATAGACTAGGGGGATTGAAGGTTGGGAGTACAGAACAGGCCATGTCCTCCAGCAGTGAGGACAGAGCTGGGCTGGAGTCTGCCAGATGAAAGGGGTTCTTTTCCTGTCCCCACAAAGTCCTGCAGGACGCTAGTGGGACATGTTGGGGAACAGGCCTTCTTGACTTAGATGGTGTCAGCCATCAGCGTCCTTAGGGCCAACTAGCAACAGTGTGTCCATGCCTCCCTCAGAAGTTGGCTTCTCCGAGTCTGAGCACAGGTGTTACTCCTGCAGGCTTCAGTACTCTTCACCCTGTATTTCCCTCACTTTCCCCTCCTTTTGTGAGCTCTGGTTTCCAGAGGGAGTTTGAACCATGATTGACTGACCACTGAGGGTAGCACTGGGCTTGAGGGGGTGGGGTGGGTAGGAGAGCGCATGGCCCACCAAACAAAGCCTGGAGTGATGGTGTTGAAGCAGAAAACACAGAGATGGGTAAAAGTGGGAAATGTCCACACACTTGGACAGGGGGATGGGAGGATTTGATTGTATTTACTTCTGTGTGTGTGTGTGTGTGTGTGTGTGTGTGTGTGTGTGCGCGCGCGCGCGCACTCATTAGCTAGGTTTGTAGGTATGTGTATGGAGGCCAGAGGTAGACATTGCTTGTCTTTCTTTCTCATTCTCTACATTTTTTTAATGATTTATTTATTTATTTTCCTTTACACATATGCCTTCAGAGCTAGGAGAGAGTATCCGTGCCCTGTAACTGGAGCTGCAGGTGACTATGAACTCCTGATATGGGCGGCGCTTGGGACTGAACCCTGATCCTCCCTCTGCAAAAACAGGAGCTCCTAACCAATGAGTCACTTCCACTTTTGGGGATTTGGGGGGGCGGGGGGCAGAGGTGTAGTGGTTGTGGTGAGTTTTTTGTTGCGTGGTGAGTTTTTTGTTGCGTTTTGTTTTTGCTTCTTGAGACCTGGGTTCCTCTGTGTAGCCCTGGCTGTCCTGGAACTCACTCTGTAGAACAGGCTGGTCTTGAACTCACAGAGATCCTCCTGCCTCTGCCTCCTTCATGCTCTCACTGAACCTGAAGCTCATTGATCTGCCTAGGCTGGCTTCAGAGGACTGCCTGCCTTGGCCACTCCCACACCCTCCCCTGGGGTGGCTGGCACACAGAGGCTATGCCCAGCTATTTAGATAGACTCTGGGGAATCTGAACTCAGGACCTGCGCTTGCACGGAAACTATTTTACTAGTGAGCCTTCTCTGCTACTCCTTTTTTTTCCTTTCCTTCTTTCTTTGTTTTGGTTTTGAGACACTGTAGGCCAGTTCCAGGCACTAACCCTGCCTCAGCTCATCTATGAGATTACAACCATGAGCCACCATGCCAAACTGAGGGATGAATTTCTTAATGATTTATTTTCATTATCGTGTGTGTGTGTGTGTGTGTGTGTGTGTGTGTGTGTGTGTGTGCCCTCAGAGGCCAAAAGAGTCACTGTATGCCCCTGGAGCTAGAGTTACAGTCAGTTGTGAGCCCCCTGACATGGGTGTTAGGAACCGAACCTGGGTCCTGTGGAAGAGCAGCAAGGGCTGGAGCTATCTATCACTCCGGTCCCAACACTTACTTTTTAGTGTCCTTGAAGGACCTACAAAAAGCACTTAGGTCGTTTAGGAACATAAAATGTGCTACGCATAACTTGGCTCATAAAATTGTCACCTTCGTTATATGGTTTCAGAGACGTGAAGTCCTGTCTGAAAGTTAAAAAGGACTCCTCAGGGAACCCTCCTGCCCGCTCCCCATCCAGTCCAGATTCACCCTTCCCCTTACACAGGTCTCTTCTCTCTGCTTAGCCTCTCACTCCACCCTAATGCAGTGGGTTCCTCAGGGCCCCGTGTTCAGAAGGCTTCTGAGCTCGGTTTAATTAATACCAGCTTAAGTGCCATCTTTTTTCCCTGGGTGCCCCAGGACAGGTAGCTCAGCTCTCAGCCCCGCCTAAGGCCATTACTGATCTCCAGTGCTCTGGGCCACAGCTGCCCTTTCCCTCCTGTTGCTTGTACCTGCCTCCCCTGTCCGTGCCAACCCACAGCTTCTGCTTCCTACATCCCTTCTTCTGACTCTGCCGAAGCAATGCTGTCGGGTGATGGGGAGGGTTATTTCTCCCTCCTCAGCCCTTGGGCCGGGTGGGAAGCCTTCAGAGGAGCTACTTCATCCTGGCTGCTCCCTTCACATCCTGGCTGAGCCTGATGGTGTTTGTGCAACCTTCCTGTCAGCTCCTGGGAGAAGTTCAAAGAGCTTCAGTCTTTGCCTCTAGTTTCCTCTCCAGACAAGCAGCTTTCCCTGCTGGTCCCCTGCCCTGGTCTCTCGAGGAAACTACCCTTTCCTTTCCCCCTCCCCGCCCCTCCAGCAGGTCAGGAGTATCCTGAGAGCAGAGGGGTCATCTGAAGCGGGCTTTGGGGAGGGAGAGGGGGCTTCTGGTCACCAACTTCACGGCACCCAGAGCCACCAACCCTGGGAAAGGTTCATGGATTGTTCAAGAACTTGCTTCCCCAGGTTGCACTTCCTGGCCACCCATGCCATGAGAATTTGTCCCACACGCTGCCTTTCTGAGGAAGTTTAACTACTGAGCCCATTCACAGGGAAGATGTTTTTTGATCCTGGGCCTCTCAGAGGGGGCCTCAGAACTGAGAATGTTGTCGTTTCTGGCTGTCAGTCAAGGCCATAACTCTCTGATGAGGAGAGTCTGGTTCTCCAAGGCTTTTAACTGAATTGGATCCATTCTAACTACCCCTAGAAAACTTACACAGTGCTCAAGGATACATGCTGGGTCAGTGAGTGCTAACTGCCACCCTTGCCCTCCCTCCCTCTCTCCTCCTCCACCAAAGAGGGTCTGGGGATAGAAGGTCCTGCTAGTCACTCACCCTATATCCTCTGGGGCAACTGCCTTCCATGCCCGGGGAGAAACAGAACTCCAAGGTTACCCTCTCCACAGACGCCCACCCTCTCCAGAGATGGACAACCTACATAGATAGGCAGGCCAGGAGACCAGGTGAACAGGGAGTCCACTCGGCCTAGCACACACTCTGATCTAGATTCCAAGAAGCCAAGGAGCTGGTTCTCAGAGAAGCCACAAGGGTGACCCTTGTGGACAAGACTCAGAAAACACGAGACTCTTATTTGAACTTCAGAGAGAAAGGAGTTCTGGACTGTGGGACAGAGGACAAATGAGTCAGCAAAAAGACTTCCCATGCCCCAAAGGGGAAGAGGAGGGAGGATGGGGAATTTCCATCATCAAAGATTTCGAGGATGCTGGGTAGAAGTTGAAGGGGAGCCGGCTGCTCCTACTTGGGCAGGAGCTTAACATCACTGGATCAGAGTGACTCACCCCAAGTCCAGTGATGAGAGGAGAAAGGGAATTCATGGATTTTAGCCATTTTAGTCACTTGTGTGACCCACCGGTGTCTCAGACAGAATTAGTTCACGTGGACTTGGAAGTGCTTGTTGTAATAACAGGGAGTCCTAAGTGAGACGGAGACAAGCCTGGGAGAGGAGACGACTGTGTTGGTGTAACAGAAGGGTTACTGGAGCAAGCTGAATCCTGACTGACAAGTGGCAAAGGCTGAGAAGTGTTACAGGGACCCCCCACACACACACACCTGTGGGGAGAAACTCATTCTGTAGCTCACGCTCATATGCCAGAAAGAGTGCCAGTTCGGATAAATGACTGCTCTTTGAAAGGCAGCAATGTCTCTTCATTTGCTTGCTTGCTTGCTTTTTGAGACAAGGTCTTCTGACATTCTGTAGCCCAGGCTAGCCTAAGCTAGCCTCCTGCAAACGTGCTGGGATTACAGGTAGGTGTCTCCAAACCCAGCAGAAGCGAAGCGCCTTAAAGAAATAGAAGCTAAGTCAGGCACTGCTGAGGGATAGCTTCAGTTCCACCACTCTGAAGGCAGAGGCCGGCCTGCTCTACAGAGTATGTTCCAGGACAACCAAGGCTACACAGAGAAACCCTGTCCTATAATGGGGGTGGGGTCGGGGGGGGTCCAGAAGATTTTATAGGTAAACATTTTGGGTTCTGTTGTTGTTGCTCAGTGCCAGGGTCTCATGCATCCAGCTCTATGCGCTACCACAGAGCGATGTTCCCTCCCCAGCCAACATTCGAATTTCTTTCTTTCTTTTTCTAAAGATTTATTTATTCTTATTTTATGTATATGTTGTTTTGCCTGCATGTATATCTGTGTGCCACATGTATGTCTAGTGTCCCCAGAGGTCAGAGGAGGGTGTTGGATCCCCTGCAACTGGAGAAACAAAGGCAGTTGTGAGCTACCACGTGGATGATGGGCATCACTCCCAAGTTCCCTGCAAAAAGCAGCAAATGCTCTTAACCATTGAGCCATCTCTCTAGCCCCCCCATTTCAATATTTTTATACAAAACACTTTAGAAGCATAAAAGCAATAGAAGTTATAAAGAAAAAGTGTGACTAATTTGAATATATTAAAAATGTTGGAACTCACATAGATGAGATTATAAAACAAATAATTTATAAGTAACTTATAAATACATAATAAGATACTAACACCTAAACTAAGGAGTTAAATACTTGTGGGCATGGGGGTAAACAAACACTTGGAATCTTAGCACTCAGGAGGCTGAGGTGGAGGGACTGCAAATTCAGGGCTATCCTGGGCTATAAATTAAGACCCTGTCCCTCCCTGTCCCCAACAAAAAAGAGCTAAATACCAAGAAAGAATTAATAGAAGAAACGATCCCAATTAAGTGTGCATATATTTCTCATTCTTTTAGAAAATAAGGAAGTATATGTTAAACAACAAAATGTCATCCTTCCCTTTAACATGAGCAAAATAAAAATGTTTCAGGTCATAGTACTGCATTCTACTTTACACGTGCGGTAGGACCATCACATACTGGAAATAACAGGAAAAGGTGCTATGGATGCAACAAAAGACAAGCTGGGGACAGGCAGCAGTGGCTCTCGAGAAACCCACACCACTGTGACCGGAGATAACAGTTGTCTATAATCAAGTGGCCTTTCACAGCGCACAGGTGCAGAGGGACGCTCCCCTCTGAGCGTGGCGACCATTATCATTGTAATCAAGAGCAACAGTGGTTACCCATAAGCCATTCTTAATTTCAGGCTTGTTAACTTGGGGGAGGGAGAGAAGGGAGGGGGAGAGAGAGATTAGATGCTCACCTGGGATTCTAGCTACCCCCTCCTCCAGGCTGCCCACTGTTCCTCCCCAGCTTCCTGTGATCTTGGAGGTTGCTGGAGGATAGAAAGTGGGAGGCTAGGGGGCAAGCCATCTGTGTGGCCATGGAGACATCATCCCCATGCTGGGATGAGACTTTCTGATGATACAGCTGTTTGTGGGTACCCATTCTTCCTGTGAGCACTTAAACTCATTGGTTCATCAGGCAAGGCTTGTATAGAATTGTCACGTTGGTCTGTCCTTGATTCCCTATCTGAGGTGAGTAGGCATTTGTGCATTCTTCCCAGAAAAGCCCTACACAATAAGTGTGCTGGAATGGCTACCTGGACAGCAGCTGAATCCCTCGGTTTTCCGGGAGAAAAGAGCTGCCCTGTGTAACCAGCCCTCCCTCCCTCCCTCCCTGATGGAAGGTGAATGTGAGTGGCTGCGAAGCCTGGTGTGCGGTCTCCACCCTGTGTTTTCCTGACAGTGCTTTTAAAAGAACGTGTTGATGGTGACAGCAAAATAGGCTAGACTGTGGCTTGAGTCCTTGAACAACCGTGGAAGGCCGAAGGCCACAGACGGTAAGCAGACGTGAGTGAGGAATGAGCTCTTGTATGAAGAGAGAAGCTTTATTTACTCTAACATTTAGTAGCCTTTAAAATTATTACCCAGATGTTGAGCTTAGGAGTGTTTTCTAAAGAACTAATCAGAGGCTGAGCGTGGTGAAGAATGCTTCTAATCCCGCACTCAGGAGGTAAGGCAAGTCTCTCTCTTCCCCTACCAAAAAAAATCAGAGTTACACAGTGAAACTCTGTTTTGAAAGTAAGAGAGAATGAATGAATGAATGAATGAATGAATGAATGAATGAATGAATGATCTAGGAATGGAGCCCAGTTGGATATAATGCTTGCGTAGCATACATAAAGCCCTGGATTTGATCTTCAGTGTTTCATAAACCATATTGTATGGACATACATTCTATAATCCCAACCCTCAGGAGGATCTAAAGTTCAAGGTAATTGTTGGATTCTTAGTGAGTTTGAAGCCAGTCTGGGCTATAGAGCCAAAGGAATGAAGGGAGGGAGGGAGGGAGGGAGGGAGGGAAGAGATGTAATCAGAAGTACAAATATTGATAAATCATACAACCAATGAATAAAACCTAAATATCTGGGACTGGAGAGACGGCTCAGCTGTTGAAGGCACTAGCTGCTCTTCCAGAGGAAGAAATTCTGTTCCCAGCACCCACGTGGCAGCTCACAGCCATCTGTAACTCCAATTCCAGAGAATGTAAAGTCCTCTTCTTGCCTCCTCGGGCAACAGGCATTCACATTGTGATAGACATACATGATAAACACCCCTACACAAAAAAACATAAATAATTTAACTGAAACAGCTAAGTAGCTGTAATTACAATGAAGTTTGCTTTGGGCTCTTCGGCTGGGAATCAGTCAGCTAAAGACAGAAAATAAATGTATCAGATTGCATAGTAGTAGCACAAAGATTAGGAAGAACAGCAACTGGAACTGGAGAGAGAGAGAGAGAGAGAGAGAGAGAGAGAGAGAGAGAGAGAGAGAGAGAGAATGGAGACTGGCTCAGTCAGTAAAGTGTTCACTTAGACAAGACAAAGCTATGAGTTCACAGACTGCATATGGAGACGTACATCTCTAATCCCAGAACTTTGGGAAATGGAGGCAGGAGGATCAAGTTTGAGATCATCCTTGACTAGAAGGTGATTTCAAGGCCAGCCTGGGCTGGAGAGGGGACTGGAGGAGAGGAAGGAAGGGAAGAGGGGAGGGGAAAAGAGGGGAAGGGAAGGGAGGAAAGGAGAGGAGAAGAGAGGAGAGAAGAGAAGAGAAGAGAAGAGAAGAGAAGAGAAGAGAAGAGAAGAGAAGAGAAGAGAAGAGAAGAGAAGAGAAGAGAAGAGAATTTGACCAGTAAGTCTGTGTTTAAGAAGAACGTACAAGGGAGGGTATAGGGGACATTCGGGATAGCATTTGAAATGTAATGAAGAAAATATCTAATAAAATAATAATAAAGAAAAGAAGAACGGATGCTGACCATTTGTACAAATATTTTGTAATAAAGCATGTATATATTTTATTAATTTTAACCAGAGGTTAATGTGGTTCTTCTTCTACCTTAAGAAACCTTTTTAGGCCGGACAGTGGTGGCACACACCTTAAATCCCATGGGAGGCAGAGGCAGGTGGACTTCTGAATTCGAGGCCAGCCTGGTCTACAGAGTGAGTTCCAGGACAGCCAGGGCTACACAGTGAAACCCTGTCTCAAAAGAGAGAGAGAGAGAGAGAGAGAGAGAGAGAGAGAGAGAGAGAGAGAGAGCGCTGCTTTTGCTTGCTTACTTACTTACTTGTGAGAAACAGGTCTTTTACCCTAGGCTGGCCTTGAACCCCTGCTCCTCCCACCTAAACCTTCCAAGTGGCTGGGATTATGGCAATTTACCCAGACATCACTGCTTAAAACAGCAGTTTCAAGTATGGACAGAAGACAAGCATAGTGGTTCCTGTCTGTGATCCAGCATTTAGGTGACTAAGGCAGGAAGATTAATAATTCCATCCCAACCTGGGCTATATAGTAAGACCGCATGAATAAGCCAGACGGGGTGATACGTACCTTTAATCCCAGAACTCAGGAGGTAGAGCCAGCGGGTGTCTATGAGTTTGATTAAGGCCAGCCTAGTCTATAAACCAAATCCCAGGCCAGCTACAAAGCAAGACCCTAAACACATGGGGAGAAATTGGAAAGCAGGGACAACCCACTGTCCTTTCATCACTGTGTCAGTCAGGATGGGCTAGGGCACACATACAGATAAATGGTTCGTTTTCTCTCGGCTCCACATGAGGCTCTGTTTTACATGAATAACCACGGTGGCAGAGGCTACCCCAGTTTGTGAGCACACTACTATACTAGATGAGGGCCTTTGAATCACAGGAACAGGAAGACAGTACAGCATGGCCTATAATTACTCTCTGCCTTAGTTCAAAGGTGACAACCTCACTTCTGCTTAGATTTCATGGTTCACCTAGTTCAGGACTGCAGTGTTGAGTGAGCACCATTGTCTCTGCTAGAATCACCATGACTTCCGCCGTCCTGTTTACTCTCTCCTCTCTGCGGCTGCATTCTCCTCTCTCCTTACCTTTGCAGAAGTGCACTAATGCAACTTTCTGAGACGCCCTAGGCCAGGGATAGCAATTCTCGCTGTGGCGTCTTCCTCCTGTGTGCATGCATGCATGGACTCTTTTCCTGCTAAGACCAGATGCAGCATCAGAATCTTTCCAATGGGAGCTGCCTGCCTTCTCTGCATCATCACTGGAAGGAAACTCACTTGCCATCACTTGCCTGAAGAACTTCTCCAGACCCTAGGACATGGGGCCACCTTCTGGCTCCGCGTCTGTGGCCCCACTGTTTTCGAGGGGATGCACAGAAGCCAGCAGGTGTCTGGTCCTTTCTGGTGTCTGTGTGGCTCATGAGTGGACCTCATCTGGGACTCTAGTGTTGCCAGCACTCCTGGGCCCTGGTGTTTTCCCTCCAACTTCTACCACTTTGATCAGAATCAGAACAATCATAGGAAACTTGGCTTCCTGCACATGGGTCACCACTCACAAAGAGAAAGAAGAGAGTTTTCAGGGTACAAACAGAAAACCCGAACAAAACAAAACAGGTCCTTCTCAACCAGACCTGACACCAGACGTTTCTAGAAGTCTCCACGGTTCAGGTCATTTCCCTACACCAGGAAAGAGAACTTTCTTTCCTATCATTAGTAACAAACAAACCAAACAAAGGGCATCACTCATTAATTCATTTTGTACACACAAACAGACACATACACCCATATATACACTCATACACACAATACATATATACACAAACACTCATATACACACTTACATAAAACAAAACAAAAACTTGTTATTCTTAGAAAGAAAGAAAGAAAGAAAGAAAGAAAGAAAGAAAGAAAGAAAGAAAGAAAGAAAGAAAGAAAAAGAAAATATCACTTTCTTCAAGGGTTAAATAATAGGATCTCACTAGGAATATCCAGGAGGTTCTGTCTCTTTGCCCTTAAAACCCTGCTCATCCTTTCGTCTCTTGCTTTATCTTTGGCCCCTGGGGTCTCCTGTAAGAGAGACTTTAGAAAACAGAGAAGTTGTGGCCAACTGCTGGCTTCCTAGTATTTTCCCCTCTAAGGCATTTCCCTAAACTCCTTAAAGTCCTCCCTTTATACAAAGTGAAGATTTGTTCTCTCTACACAGACAGTCAAGAAGTCCCCCTAGAAAGCAGTTTTCGCTACTGTAGCTGTTTGGAATTGGCTCCACAGATGTAAACAGGGTCATCTGGGGCCAGAGAGGGTGGCTGTTTCGTTTTAAAGCTCTGGTTAAGAGTGAAAACATGTGACTCCGGCTCAGCCAGAAACAAGGCGGCCTTTGTGTACACTGCAGTGGAGCCAGCAGTGCGAGTGAGTGGCAGTCCTGAGGCTACGCACAGGGGCAGGCACAGAAGGCTGGTTCAAAGGCTCTGGTGGGATGCTACTAGGAGCAGGTTAACTCTTTGTTGGAAGGTCTACGCTTTATTGAGGAGCCAACCAAGTATTTCTTGGGGTGGGGGGGCAAGACAGAGACAGAGAGGCAGGGCAGGGTAAGGAGAAATGAGCTTGCAAAGGGACACAGTGTCCCTAGACCCAGCTAAGAGGCAGCCCGAAGCCATTAGAGCAATGTCTGGGGTGGTTTGAAAGATTAACCACAGTATGCCCTTGTCTTCACATCTAAACACTGCAGGCTAGCCCATTCCCAGCATCCCCTTGGCTCGCCCTCGGCTCCTGCATGGCTGAGGACCCAGAGAAGACCTCAGGACAGACCTAGCCACTCCTTGATTCTTCCCAGGAGTGGAAGGGTGATTGTTGGCAAGCCACTGCCAGAGGAATAGCATCAGTCCTCTGACTCAGCCTGCCCTGGCCGCACCCTCAGGCACCAGCAGCCATGTGCACCGGGCTTCACCAAGGTAGTAAGGACCCTTGGCAACCCTGCCTGTGGCCTCCCACACAAGGCAGGTGGTCTGCCATCCTGTGCTGCTGATAGCTGCTTACTGCTCCCGTGGCTAGTATGCCCTTTCCCCCAGCTGCATCTCAGCCCAGGACCTGCTGCGTGGAGCCTTGTGGCACCAGGAAGAAAGGAAACAGCTGTTTTGCCATACAAATCCCAGGCTCCTGGATTACAGGGATTCAGAAGGGGAAAATGGTGATGAAGGTCTTATTGGGCACTCATGTGGTTACTCTCAGGATGAGTGGTCATTCCCTTCTTCTAGAGATTTCTGAGCTCCTGGTCAGAGTCAAGGTCTTTGCTAGGGGGGTGGAGCTATGGTGAGGAATGAGACCAGTTATCACAGGTCCCATCAGGCCCCTCCAGTCTATCTAGGCATGTTCAGAGCCACTCACCCAATCATAGCTATTGATGATCAAGAAAATAATGGTACCTAGCTGGGCACAGTGATAGACACCATTAATCCCAACATTCAGGAGGCAAAGGGAGGTGGGTAACTGAGTTCAAAGCCTGCTGGGTCTATATAGGGAGTTCTAGGACAGCCAGAGCTCCATAATGAGACCTTGTCTTAAACACTGCCCCCAAAGGAGAATGGTGTCAGATGTTAAAGAGATGGCTTACTAGTTGGAGGTAGGTGCTTCTCTCGCAGGTGATCCAGGTTCTGTTCCAAGCACCTACAAAAACTCCAGTTCTAGGGGAGCTGGTGCCCTCTTCTGACTCCTGTATCACTATGCACATACCAGTGCACATACATGTACACAGAATAAAAAAAAAAAAAATCTGGAAAGGAGGGGGGAGAGAGGGAGAGGGAGAGAGAGAGGAGGGAGGGAGGGAGGGAGGGAGGGAGAACCACCACTCTTTTCTGCACTCTGGGAAGGATCATTGAGATGTCACGCTTGGCATGGCCAGTGGGACGCAGACTGGGTCCCAGCCCTGCTGTCAGCAGAGAGACCCCTTCCTAGCTTTGATCTTACCAGACTGGAAGGGTTTTCTGTGATTCTGTTTAAAATAATGCCCATGTCACTCGAGTATATTCACATTTTCAGAGCCTCTGAAATTGGTGCCTGGGGCTCAGGGGCACTTGGTAAATGTGTGTTAGAAATGAGGTGACCACCAGGCATTGAACCCTCTCCACTTCAAAGTCAGAATCATCGGGCATAACCCTGGGCTCACTCGGGTGACAAACAAGAAACTTATATCAGGGACACGCAGACCTCCTGGCCTCTGCCTGTACCTGCTATGGGTCTCCCATAGCCTCAGGCCATGTTTTCCTATACTTTCAAGGTCTGATTAGTTCCCAGACACTAATTTAGGATGAACCTTGAAACAACATGATCAGAACTTCCTTGCTGTGTTTATGGGAAGGCACCCCTCTTTAAGTTGGATAAGAGTGCTATAAAGACTGGCCACAAATGCCCTGTCTGGACTGGAGTCGTGGCTTCCGAAAGAACCAGCCCATTGTCCCGGCTTTGGTCTCTGTGTGGACAGGAAGTGCGGGCCCCTGACATCGGGAATGCAGCCTGATGAACACCAGTCCCCAGTGATTGCACAATTCTCCTTCATGGTACACAGAGGGTGAGGCGCACAGGATGAAGAAGCAAGGTCTCTCAGTGTGGATAAAGGGAAGGATGGAATGAAGAAGGTTTCCTTGGGCGTCTAAGCCTCTGTGGTGCTTCTTTTTAGGCTTGTTGCTTTGCAGTAAGACAGTCTTTGTTATGTGTAAAAATCTCTCTTAGCTGGGCACAGAGGTGAAGGACTTTAATCCCAGCACTCAGGAGGAAGAATTCCAGGCCAGTCAGGGCTACATGGCAAGACAACAACAACAACAGAACAGTGTGTGTGTGTGTGTGTGTGTGTGTGTGAGAGAGAGAGAGAGAGACAGAGAGAGACAGAGAGAGACAGAGAGAGGAGAGACAGAGAGAGACACAGAGACAGAAACAGAGACAGAGATAAAGACAGAGACAGAGAGACTACTATGTGTTGTCTTAATCCATTTGCCTCAGCCTTCTCAGTGCTGGAATTACAGGTTCATACCAGCCATGCCCCAGCTAATTGCCTGAAATTTTATATACGAATCCTTAAGTTTAGACACACTCTGTGTCTTTTTCCTGGGGAGATGATCAATATTTTGTTTTAGTACAAACAAAAGAATTCGAGACTCTTCCACCCTCAAAGAAACCAATGGACAAACAGTGGACAGATAAGCCTGGTCCAACCCACTGACAGATGAGGATGCCCAGTGCCAGAGAGGTCCTTCTCCACGTCACAGTTAGTGATGGAGTCATCTCCTCAGTCCTGGCTGGGTGGCTTTTCCAATGTCCCACACCACTTAGACTTCTTGAAAGGTCTGATCTTCAGGGCAGGAACCATGTGGTTTGTTTTGGATGGGTGCCCTGGGCTTAGGGTAGTTCCTTGTCTCTGTGGTCACCGGCTCATCAGTGGGCCTCATCTTCTTAGGCTCTGTTAATGTCACTCAAATGCAGGGTGGCATGGAGCCACGTCAGTGACATGGTTAACACAGTCTCTTCTCACCTCTCCGAGTGGCATTTCTAATTCTAGTTAGAATTCGGTTCCAAACAGTTTTTCCAGTAAGGCAAACAGTTCTCCCAGGAAGCAGGGGATTAGGGGAGTAGTGGGTTTAGTGGTCCAAAGGAGTCTCGTTTTACAAAGGATTCGGTGCCAAGACCTCCAGTGAGGGGGGAAAACATCACACAAAGTAAAAATTGTCCTTGAAAATCCTTTAAGATGCCCATGAAGTTCAACAAGCAGATGTGATCACGTCTCAGGAGAGCCAGCCAGTTCTTTCTTTGCCTCAGTTGAGCAGCAGAGGAAAACACTGGCTAGCATTTAGAACACCAAAGCAGAAAGGCTTATCTCTGTATGATCAGACACTGCTGTGATCTGACCAGGGAAGGGCCTATTCATACTCCATATCATACACACACACACACACATGCACATACATGTATAAACACACATATATACACACACCCACACACACACATATATATACACACGTACACACATATACACACATGTACACACATTCACACACATGCATGTACACACATCTACACACATATATGCACATGTACATACATACACACATGTACACACACACATCACCACCTGCAAAAGGAGCAATAGAGCTGTATACTGTGTTGCTATGCACCAATACATCACTGTATGAACTTCCCACCAGTCTATGAGTCCCTCCCCCCCCCCAACCCTTTCAGCTAAACTACACCAATGACTTGATGCAACCTAAACAGGCCCTTCAACTAACCTCATCTTTATACCAGCACCTCAGTCTCATCCACCTTGGATTCTTGATCTCGAATTCCTGACCCCTAGAAAGCGTGCACTCATAAATGCCTATCACTTTAAGCCACTACATGTGAGGGTGACTGGCTATGCAGAATGCCAACACCAGAGTAACCTGCAAGATGAGGAATGCCCTGGGAGAACGAGTTTTGTGGTAGAGGGGCTGAGATCGCAGTTGCTTTTATTTTATTTACTTTTAAGATCTGATTATTTGCTTGTTTAGAGACAGGGTCTCACTGTGTAGACCAGGCTGACACTGGATCCCCTGGAACTGCAACTGCAAGCAGTTGGGAGCCACCTGACATGATGCTAGGAACCAAACTCTGCTCCTCTGAAAGAACAGCAAGTGTTCCTAATAATCCCCCCCGACACAGGGTTTCTCTGTGTACCTGGCTGACCTAGAACTCTCTTTCTTTGCTCTGAGCTTCCTCTAGATAGGCAGGTCATATTTAAAAAGGGGGATGCAGTGGGACAAGGGTAAGCTCTCAGGTTGGTACCAAAAGAAGGATCATGGCCAGGCCCCTCGGCTGCTGGGTGGTAGCTTGGGCAAGGGAGAGATGCCCTCCCACAACCCTTGCCCCTTACAGGAGGAGAGCTGTCCCCACCCCTGCTGGCTGTAGCATTGGGTGAGCTAACCTGGGTAGTGCTGGAGAGCTCACCCTGGTGGTATGGGGGCAAGAGCTGGCCGGCAAACGAACTCAGAATACCACCCAGGTCCAGATCCAGGGTTTTGAGTTGGCCCACCCCAACGTCTACCTCATCTATGAACTGCTGGAGCACATGAAGGGACTGGTCCTGCAGATCCAAAGCTGCAGGATCTCCATGACACAGGGCAACAACAGGAAAACCGAGAGGAGTCCCAGTATTGATAGTGTAGAGAAGCCAGAGGCCTCAAACCCGATCAATGACTCATTTAAATAAACATTTTGTAAGCAAAGATGTGTGGACAAAAGAGTATACTGTGTGACACACTGTGGCACACTACAGTTTCCAGGATAAAATGTTTTTTTATGATTTGTTTTTGTTTTTGTTTTTTCTTTTAGTTGGGAGTTTGCAGGGGCAGAGGGAGGATATGAAGGGACAGGGAGATGACAGGGATGGGGCGTGTGATATAAAATTCATAAAGAATCAATAAAAAAGTAGGCTCAAGATAACTTGCCAGATAGAAAGTAAAGGGCCAGGCACTATGACACTCCCCAGTAACCCCACTGCCTGGGAGGCCGATGCAGGCAGATCTCCCCAGTAACCCCACTGCCTGGGAGGCCGATGCAGGCAGATCTCCCCAGTAACCCCACTGCCTGGGAGGCCAATGCAGGCAGATCTCTGTGGGTCTGAAACCAACCTTATTCACAGAGTGAATTCTAGGCCTGCCAGGGCTCTGCAGTGAGAGCCTGTCTCAAATTAAAGAAAGAAAGAAAGAAAGAAAGAAAGAAAGAAAGAAAGAAAGAAAGAAAGAAAGAAAGAAAGAAAGAAAGAAAGAAAGAAAGAAAGAAAAGGGAAGGGAAGGGAAGGGAAGGGAAGGAGGGAGGGAGGGAAGGAAGGAAGGAAGGAAGGCAGGCAGGCAGGCCAGCCAGGGCTCCACAGTGAGAGCCTGTCTCAAATTAAATAAATAAATAAATAAATAAAGCAGGTATAGAATCCCAGATCTCGGGAGGCTGAGGCAGAGGGTTACCATGAGTTTGAGGCCAGCCAGGGCTATACTGAAAATTTTTGTCTCAAATGAACCAAAAACTAGGCACCTTCTGATCCTCCGTGTACCTCATAGGACGCTTAATGGACTCAGCTACAATCTAGCAGATGAGCACATGACATGTAGAATAACATCTGGATGGCACCAAGTCCCACCCAAATGACATGTAGAATAACATCTGGATGGCATCGAGTCCCGAGTCCCACTTCCACTACACTCCAGTAAAAATAAACCTCACTGTTCAAATATAGAGCAGTTAGAAGTGCCATGTTTTATAGAAGAGGCAGTTATTTGGCATTAAAAATAAACAAGCTTTGGCTTCCTCAAACAGCCGGGCATTAGCAATGTGATTTTCAAATGGAAACAGATAGAGTGACACACTCACACACATCCAACCTGACTCAGCTATTTAAAAAGCCTACATAGGGTTTATGCACTGGTGGCGCACGCCTTTAATCCCAGCACTCGGGAGGCAGAGGCAGGCAGATCTCTGTGTGTTTGAGGCCAGCCTGGTCTACAGAGTGAGTTCCAGAACAGCCAGGGCTACACAGAGAAACCCTGTCTCAAAAAACCTAACTAACTAACTAGCCTACATAGAAAAGCCCAGTTCCCGTGTGGGCCTCAGTTTACCGATCTGTAAAGCAACACAGTAAGAAAAGGCCATCCAAGTTGCCACCTTCGACAGAATAGGACATGTATGGGCTGCTGAGGCCTTCACAGCAGCATGTCATAGGTAAGGCCAGCTGGCCAGCTGCTCACACAGCTAAACAGGACCCACAGCACAGCACGTTCTCCCCAAAGGACCTACAGAACTCTGTCAAGAGCTGGAAATCACCTTTTAGAGTCTCACACATACACAAGAAAAAGCCAGCCAGGAAAGTCCCCACACACCCAGCACATGACTTCTGACGAGCTACGTGTTCATTAATTATATAAGTAATTTACAAACAGAGTCTTACTGGGTAGCTTTGGCTGGCCTAGAACTCTCTAAGTAAACGAGGCTAGCTAGCTTCTGCCTCCCACACATGGGGATTAAAGGTGTGAGCCACCACGTCCTGGTTGCCTTTTATTTTTTCAGACAATTCCTCATGGGTGGTGGGTACATGTGTGCATGTATGAGGGGAGGCATATGTCAAAGATGGGGTGTATGCTAGTACTCTATATATTATATATGTTTTTTTAAGGATTTAGTTTTATTAATCATGTGTTTATGTGGCAGCATGTGGCACGTGAGTGACGGAGACTACAGACATTGGATCCCTCTGAAGCTGGATCATAGGCACTTGTCAGTTGCCCAATGTGGGCAGTGGGAACCAATCAGATACTCTGGAAGAGCAGCCCGCACTCTTATCAACTGATACATCTCTCCAGCTCCTAATTTTTCATCTTATTTTTCAAGACAGGGTCTGTCATTGAAACTGAAGTTTATCAATTCATTTACGAGTGGCTGTCCAGGCAAGCCCCTGGGATCTTCTGCTGCTGCCTCCCAGAAAGTTCCTCTGCTCCTAGACTTTGGAATGGGTCCCTAAGATCCATACTTAGAGCCTGGTGGCTTGTGGTGGCTGGGGGTGCACACCTTTAGTCCCAGCACTCAGGAGGCAGAGGTAGGCAGAAACTGAGTTTCAGGCAAGACTGAGCTATAGAATGTGTTTCTATGTTTTTCTGGGCAGCCAGAGCTGTATTTAAAAAAAAAAAAAAAAAAAAAAATCGGCACCACCCGAGCTATACCCAGCTACTCTCTTCCCGGGGTCTTTCCACCCCTAGGTGAGCCCCATTTGGTGACCGATCTGGGTTCTTTTGCTGTGGATTCTGCTCACATTCCCAGCCATCCACCCTCTGAGGTCATCAGTCCCAAATCCCAGTATCCCAGTAAAACCCAAACTCTAGAGGCTTGGAATTTATAAGCCAGATTTATATCAGTAAATTCTCACTCCACAAAACACCTACACAATGAACTCAGAGCCAATTGATATTGATATAAATTGCCCACCAAGATAAAACAAATTGTACTGAAATTATCCATCCCTTATAAGACATTCATAGCTACCTATGGCTATTTAAGGAATAGTCACATGCGGAATCTGGATCTTCTCCCTCTTCTTCCATCTTCTTCTTTCTTTCTCCTCTGGAAGAAAGTAGCTAGGTGTAGCTCGGGTGGTGCCCGTTTTTTTTAATAGTTCCCGCTACAGTTCAGTACCCATTTGTATGCACTGAGCCATCCCCTTTCCCTCCGCCCCTATCTTTATGAACTGGGGATTGAACCTGAGGCTTCAGGCCTGCTTGGAATGTGCTCTACCACCAAGTAACAGTCTCCAGCCCTCTCCTTTTACAACACAGTCTTGAACTCTCTCTATAGCCCAGGCTAGACTTAAATTTGTGATCCTCCTGCCTCAGTCTCCCAAGCAGCTGGGAGCATAGGCCTATGCTACCATGGTACCCTGGTAAAAGGGACCCAGGCTTCAGCTTGCCAGGGGGAGGGATGAGTTGTGCATAGAAAGGCAGGAGGCTCATCACCACCACAGAGGTTGCCACTGCTGGGTGCCAGAGGTGACGGGCCCTGTGACATATTCCCTTCAGTGCTTTGAGGCAGGCAGAGTAAGGGAAGGCTGAGGTTCTGTCGCTGTCAAGGTCATCCAGCAGGTGGAGGCCAGAGCCTGAACCCGAATCCATGCTGACCCCTCCCAAGCCCCTCTGTCCCGAGACACTGGCTTCGCCAGGCTGCTTTTCTCAACCCCAAGAAGTGAAAGACCATGACAAGAGTGCAACACCTCTGTTGGTGACTCTGGATATTGTGGGAGAAACACATTAAGGCTGTTTGACGCTCCCTTGTGTACTTGGTTTTGTTTTGTTTTGTTTTTTCGAGACAGGGTTTCTCTGTATAGCCCTGGCTGTCCTGGAACTCACTTTGTAGACCAGGCTGGCCTCGAACTCACCTCTTGTACTTTTAACACACCTTAGAAAAAAATAAAGAACTTGATTTGCTTTAAATGGTTTTATTAAAAACTGTACCACTTGATGGATGAGAGGATATTTACACATGTATACATATAAAGAACCAAAAAAAAAAAAGTCAAATATTATATACAGGTTAAAAAATAATGGTCCCTTAGCCGGGCGTGGTGGCGCATGCCTTTAATCCCAGCACTTGGGAGGCAGAGGCAGGCGGATTTCTGAGTTCGAGGCCAGCCTGGTCTACAAAGTGAGTTCCAGGATAGCCAGGGCTACACAGAGAACCCTGTCTTGAAAAACAAAACAAAAAAACGGTCCCCATTCCTTTCCTTAAGGCAGGATGCCCCGACCCCAGGCCAACCAAACTGGGGATGAAGGAAATGCTACATCTCACTGGGTCTCCCCGTGTCAGTTTCTGTGAACCCAGAGATGGGGCGGACATCAGACAACTGTAGAGAGAGGGGCAGTGCAAGCCTGGGGTCACAAACCTCATAGCACCTTGGTCAAAGCTGGCGTATATGGAAGAGCCCAGCTTTGTTCCTTGTCTTCCTTGAGGCTCTGTCCCCTAGGTCTGCAGCCCATAGGGACCCCAGGGAACTCGAAATGACTGTGGCTCCACCCCGTATCCTTCTAGGTCCAACCAGGGTATCAGGCCAGGTTAGCCTGTCTCCAAAAGGCCTTATCTTCACAGCAGCCACCTTGCTGATCCCCCCAAATCCTGCGAGCCGTGAAGGTCGATGCCTTGTTACTCCACGCACCGGTACCCCCTCCCTATCAAGTCCCAGAATGGGAAGCTCTCGTCGGAATATTCTCCTCGCTGACCGCGACTGTCACAGTGATCTCACTTAGTTCCTGGAAAGCTTGGGGCAGACAGGGGCCTTGGCTAGACTGTCCCCAACACCCACTCCCTGCCATGCTCAGTGTTGGGCTTGGGTTTCGCCACTGGGGCAGCAAGGCAGGCCAGCTGGGCCTCTCTGGGCTCTGGAAACAAGCTCTGCCACATAGCTCTGGACACAGCCCATCCCCTGGGGCCTGAAGGAGGTCACCGGGAGGTGATCTTTTTCCACCTCTGATTGAGCAAGACAAGGCCACTGGGGACAACTGAACAGCACAGCCAAACTTTGAGAGAGACAGGGCCAGGCAGAGTGCCCACCCTCCCCCCACCCTCCTGCGTACCACCCCAGCCTCCCCGGGGGAGTCAGTGACGGGACTGGGGGATGTTCTCCTTCAGATCTGTTCACTGGCTTTTAGAAATGCCTCCTGGGGACTGTGAATTAGGAGAACAGTTTGGCCCCTGAATACGGGGCTTCTGTTCCTCTAGGGCATTTCTACACTGAGTTTTCCAGCCCCTCTCCCACCCCCCATCCTCAGCGCACCACAAAAGCCTGTTGCCTTCAGCTGGTTACAGGTCACCACATAGGTCAGACCCTCCCTCCCTCTGAATCTGAATCTCCACTCTTCACTAGAGACAGCCAGGCTCCTGGAGTTCTGGAGAGGCAAAGGGGAGGGGCTGTCCTGGGGCTGGACTCGGAGACTATAAAACCAATTCACCAGGCAGAGATCACCGGCCAATTAAAGCAAGCAGCCAGGGGGAACCTCTCGCCTCCTTGAGCTGGGCTGCCAGCTGCCTCTGAGAGGTTGGAGAGAGGGGGCATATTTTTATTTATTTATATTTTACAGTCCTGGGATCCATCCAAGGGTCTCTTGACCGACAGGCAAGCCCTTTATCATTGAGCTTTCAACTCCAGCCTGGATTCAGGTTGGAGAAAGATAAAAGAGGGTTTAAGTTTCACCCTGGCTTGCCTGAGTTAGTAAGCTTGGTCCTGGCTTGGCCCAAAATGGAGACAGTACATTCTGACCTGCTTCTGCCTGGTCCCAGGCTCAATGTTCAGGTCAAACTCTGGGCTCAGTTCTCAGGCCACAGGGTACCCAACCTGCACCTGGCAAGGCTGCTGAAGCTGACAGTCGTGCCTTAGCACAGATGGAAAGTCTACTAAGTCATGTTAAAGATAATTGAAGTATACAAGGTTCTGTATGGGGAGGGGCATGCATGTACCACCAAGCACATGTATCCTAGCACATGTACCAAGCACATACCAGAAGCCTGCCTGTCATAGCCTTGATCCAGGAAAGGAGAAGACCACATATGTCCCCCACACATCTAAACTGCAGTGGGGGCCGGGGGGTGGGTGGGATGTAGGAAGGCTGGGCTTCACCATTAGTGTGCCTCAGAACCAGTCTTCATATTCATTACTTGGGTCCCCTCTCCTTGCAAACAGGAACCCACTTTCTTAGCAGATGAACTATGGTATAGACCCTGAGAAAATGATCGTGGCCAAGAAGAGGTAATATCTCCAGGTCATCTGAGTAGAAAAACACAAAGGCTTACACATGCCGTAAGGTCCCCCTCAGGACCGCTGAGAGTGCACACAGTACCTTTGTGCAAATTAGAAAAAGACATCCCTTACCCTGGGCAGACCCCACCCACATCAGGACGTGCAGCCTAGAGAGCAGGGCCCAGGCTGGACCTCAGCCTCTATGAGCCCCCTCTGTAGGTAGCCTTGTGCAGGGAGAAACCTGCCAAACTGTGCACCCAGGAGATCCGGTGCCCTTTTACGGTACTGAAATCTGCCCCCCACCCCCACCCCTCTGCAGAATGGGGAGTCACTGGGCTTGTTCACTTTGAGTCTACTCTGAGTTTCTCCTCCAAAATCCTTGAATAACCCTGTGCTCTTCTTTGCTCAGGGAAGCCATCTTTCTTTGAGCCTTGGCTCATCTTTGTTATAGCACCAATGTCTTTTCCTTACATACATAACACTTGGGACTTAATTTCTAAGATCAGCTGCTTTTCGTTCCCTCCCTGAGCACTGTCTCGGGGAGAGAAGGCAGCTGAGGTCCTGCCGGGTTCTAGAACTCTCCCTTCTGGGTTAGCTGAAAGCTAACGGAAGATTCAACATGTGTCAGCTCTGCAGGTTCCATCGTCGAAACATTGTCTGTTACTTCCAAAGTCACCTTTCAGCTGACAAAGCCTCTGTCCTCGCTTCTTCCTGTATCCCACTAGGTACAGAAAAGGAATGGGGGTAAGGGGGAGGAGGTACACGTTTCCAAGGAAACCAAGAGGTCTAGGATTCCCCTGGGATCAACTTATCAGTGGGATGGCTGCTGGGTTCCCACGCCCCCAGCAAGCCCACCCCATTTCCAAGTGCTTCTGCTGAGGTGGATGCAGTCCGATCCAGTCCAGTCATTGGCAGGGTCTTCTGAAAACAGAGCTGACAAAGGCACAGGCCGCTGGGTACAACGACACAGTGACTGGCTACTTGGCTCCAGCAAAGGTGTCAGTAGTTTGCACCCTTGGGGACCAATCAAGGGGCTTCCATGTAGGACCAAGTCAGACTTGAAGCCGCTCAAGTTTGATTCATTTTGTGGCACCTTTGAGGGGTTCTTGGAGAAGTCCCACCCTCCCTGAGGTCTTCCAGAGGTTGACAGCGTCTGAGTAAGAATCCCTGAGCCCAGGCGGTGGGCGCTGGCTGGGCCAAGTGGGAACCCAGACGTGAAGCTGGCGAGCCAAGGCACAGTTGTTCTTAGCCAGGAAGCTTCCAGACAGGGTCCTGGTGGGCTAAAGCCATGATCCATCAGGCACGAAGGAAGGCTGACACGTTTGATGGCACTGGGAGCCTAACCTGACTTAACCAGCTCCGGTAGCAGGTCTCAGTCCACTTCCTGGAGGACATTACCAACGGGTCATCTTCAGAGCCTTAGGAACTCTACCAGCAGACGCAGCTGCCTCTCCTTCAACAGTGTTTGACAAAGGCCCCCCATCCCCAGTGGAGGTTCTGAACGGGGAAAGAAGATCCCACTGGGGCATGTAATATGTACACATGGAAAGAAAATTCAGGATAACAAAACTTGACAAGACAGAATCTGTCCTCCCAGAGTGCCTGTTCCAGACTGCATTCCTGGTGATCCATCCGACCAGGGCGGCCCAGCCTCACCAGGGACCCACCCCTTCCCTGTTTTCTTGTCTGTTCAGGGCCAGGTTTTGAAGAAAGAGGAAGACCTGCCACCACGCGCGGTCTCGGTTCTGCTGGTGCTGTAAGGAAAGGAGATGACCGTTAGGTGTCAGGTCACAGGCTCCTTACTGGGTCCCAAACAGGCTCCCACTGCCAGATCTCAGACTGGCACCATTGTGCCATCCAGCAAACTGGGAGACAAGAGACAAAACTCCCAAGACAACTGCAGTTTGGGCATTAAAAACACCACGCTGGGCTGTGTGGACTGTGCACAGGACGATCAGACTTTCTCCCTTGCTTACAGGATTTTTCCAGAGTTTAGCCAAGTACTGCTTTTAATCAGATTGGCTCCTGACACCCCCCCCCCAACTTTAGCTGCATGAACAACAATCTTGCTTGAGCGAGAAAGACAAGAAGTCCCTCCCTCTCCCCCATTCCAAAGGAACACAGAGAACAAGAGAGGGAAGGGGAGGGGGAGCCTCCATCTGCAAGTGATTTGACACTGTGAAGGTCAAAGGGTTAATCTTCAATTTAAACCACACTGCTGAGGCAGCAAAAATCTGATTTCATCCAGTACAAACACACACACACACACACACACACACACACACTTGTGTGAGGCAGCCAGCCCTCTCCCCACTTCAGCATCCCCAGCTCCAGGCTGCCCTTTTTATAGCTGCTTTTGACAGTAAGCCATAAATAATCCCTCTTGGAGTGCTTTCCTACTGACTGGAGCCAATTAAACGTTAAGCAAGAACACACTTGAAAACAAAACAAAAACAAAGAATGCACACCAGCACTGGAGGTTATCCCAGGTCCTACTGTTAGGCTGGGAAGCTAGGGGGCAAAGTTCAGAGGTCAGAAGCACAAAGGTTTCTGGCTGGTGTCCTGTCTATACAGGTATCATTTCCCAGAGGCCAGCAAAGGCCTGAAGGGGACAAGGGAGCCCTGAAAGAGGGAGTCTTTGTTCTCTCCTTGTCTGTCAGGGAAGGAGGACGGGCTGGGGCCTCTCCATGGGGTCCTTAGTGGACAGGGGAATAAAAACCTAGTGTGCAGAGAGGAGACCGGCAGAGGCTGGATTCGGATTCCTTCAGTGCCCAGAGAGCAAGTGAGTTTGCGTGAGGTGTCCAGGGAGCGTGGGGGCCATCTCTTAGGCAGTCCTTAACCACAACCCCTGTTGAATCAGCTTCTGCCACGCACCGCCTCCTCACATGGGAGAAGAGAAAGAAAAGCAGGTCATACTCCCAGGTTTCCTGAACTCCTGAAGCTTTGAAGTTCCATCCAGTTCCGGGTTTCCCCAGGGAACCAAGCTGGCTGTGGGTCCTCAGCCACAAAAAGAAATATAGTGTCTAACTGAGGTTGACACAGAATACCCCACCTCCACAGCCATGGTGGAGGGAAGTGTGTGGTGGATAGGCGAGTGAGTGGGGACTGGTGCCTGCCAAGCGGGTTAAGGGAAGTGGGGTGTGCCACTGAGAAGCCTGGCAGAAGGCGTTGAGGAGACTGATGGCTTCCTCGTGTTTTGTAAACAAAGATGAGCAAAAAGAGGAAACACACCCGGCTTAACAAAATCTGGTTCCAGTAGAGCAGCCTGAGCTTCAGCTGCAAAGCTAGACTTGGGTGGCGACAGCTGGGAGAGCTCCCTCCTCCTCCGCCGTCCCTCCCCACCTGCTGTCTACAACAGGTGCAAGGGTCATGAGTGGAACAGGAGACCCCGGGAAAAGACGGGTCCCGGAGAGGCCAGTCTGCTGGCCTTGTGAATCCCCCTCAGGTGCCTGCTTGAAAAAAACAGAGTGTTTCCCAACGAGGACAGAGACAGGCTGTGGTGGTTCTATACTGAGTTCTCTCCACTCCTGCTTCTTAAGGTGTGGTCCCCAGGATAACAGGCGCTCACTAGAAAATGCTGACCTGGGCTGGAGAGGTGGCTCAGTGGATAAGAGCACTGACTGCTCTTCCGAAGGTCCTGAGTTCAATTCCCAGCAACCACACGGTGGCTCACAACCACCCGTGATGAGATCTGACACCCTCTTGTGGTGCATCTGAAGACAGCTACAGTGTACTTACATACAATAATAAATAACTAAATCTTTAGAAAATGCTGACTCATTGAACTGGAATGTGCATTTTCAACAAGATCCCCAGAATTCTGAGGTTTGCGGTACAGTACAAGATAAAAAGCATTCTTCTATTTATGATAAAGCCTACCACCTCCCAAACCCAATGAAATCGATCCATATTATCACGACCATCTCAGATGAGATAACTAAAGATCTAATCTAGCCATCAGATGGCTAGTAAGTAGACAGGGCTGGCTAGAAACGCAGAGCAATGCCCCTACCTATGATCACCGGACACCAAGTGCTGCCAGTCATCACTGTTTGTGCCCAAGAAGATCCTCCATCCTTTTTGCAACATCACTCAAAATACTTAATGGCCAAGAAAGGAGACCATCTCTCTATAACTTAATGCCTGCACCAATCCCATCTCCATAGATCTTGGTTCTCTCAAATTCTACCAATGGAGGTCATTTGCTACAGAAGCAGCTTCCTGGGCCCCCGAAGTCTTCTGGAAGTAAAACAAGGCAACACGCTCACCTCATCCTTCTGCAGAGTTTAGCATCCGATAAGCATCTTTGAGCTGGTGAGTGGTCAGATCGAATGGCTGAAGGCTTATAAGGGAGTGGGGCAAGCGTGAAGCACATGGTGGGGTACATAGTGGGGTACACAGGCCAGCCTCTGATACCACACAGCACCATGCCCCTGTGGTGAGGTTTCATGGCTCACAAGCTAGAAAGAAGGCACTAAAGGGGGTAGTTAGAGCTTCAGATCAGGAATCCAGAGAGCCTGGCTCTAGGCTGGATCTCTCACTGTTTGTAAGGAAAACACTGGTGTTATAATAGGTATATGACTTCTAAATCCAACTATGTCACAAAGACAGTGTTCAGGCCCATGCCGACACCCATGCCGACAGGGTGTCAGAATGTCCAGAGAAGGGGCCTAGGAGTGTACATACTGAACAAGCTCCATGCGGAACAGTTTAAAAATCAGAAGAGGTGGACAGGCTAGATATCTCAGTGATTAGGAGTATGTACTGGTCTTGAAGAAGACCCAAGTTTGGTTCCCAGCACCCACAGCAGTGGCTCACAACCATCAGTAATTCCAGATCTGACACTCTGGTCTCCAACGACACCTGAACTCACGTGCACAAAACCCAGACACAAACACATGTCAAACACAGACACAAACACATGCATAAAATTAAAAATAAGGAAAATAAATATATTTCATTTAAATCAGAAGGGGACTGGACTGTAGCTCAATGGAAGAGCATTTGCCTAGCATACTTAGAGGCCCTGAGCTCCATCTCCAGTGTGGCAAAAACAAAAGAAAGGAAGAAAGGAAGGAAGGTCAGAAGGAAAAATATACTAAATATTTAAAGAATAAAAGCAACACACATTCATTGTAGAAATACTATAAAATGTAAGAAAATACAGAGGAGAATATAAAAGCCAATAATGATCATACAGTCTAGAAGAAAACACTTCATAAGCTGGCACCTTCTTCGGAGCCTTTTAACCTCTTTCCATTAAACCAGTATCTTGCCCTGTGGCCGAGCCAAAGGTTGATCCTGCCCAGATGCCTGAGCGGCAGGCAGGCCAGACAGGCTTTGGAAACCATGGAGGTGCTTTCCAACCCCAAGGGCTGAGTCCTGTCGACTGTCCCAGCAGTGCTTGGGCAGGCCTGGACTCTGGTTAGGGAGGACTGGGAGCCTAGCCCCAAGACCCTGAGCACTCTCCCGGAACATAAACCAAGCCTGGAATACTGTGCTTAGGTCTATCCTGAACACCCCAAAATAGACCCCAAAGCAAGCTCCTACACACCAAGAGTCAAGATTATGAGGAACAATAATAAACCAAATATTTCTACAAGTCAAACAAAAGAGACTGATGAGAAAGGACCCGAAAGGAGAGCCACTGCCAAGGAAGGAAACCTGCCTCTACCAAACAGGATGAAGGATAGAAAGAAAGCAGAACGGCAGACAACGCTCGTCCCTCCAAAGGAGCCAGAAGGAAGGGGGAACCAGGAAAGACTCTGTCAGCCTCTGGATCTTGGGCACCTGGCCAGACACCCAGCATACAATCTGTGTTCACCGAGGGCAAGCCCCTGGAACAGGGCCCAGCTCTCCCTGGCAGGACTGGAAGCTCCTAGAAACGGCAATAGAGTGACCCAAAGATTAGACACTGGGAATAGGGGATGGAACACTGACCCCAAAGCCCCCACCCCCACCTCCGCGCAAAGCTTTAGACCCGAGAGCAAAGGGAAAGAATAGAAAATGTTCAAGGGGTTGGACTATATGACTCAGAAGATATAGATGCCTGCCACCAAGCACTATGACCTGAGTTCGATTCCTAGAACCCCCAGGGCATGACAGCAACATGCTTTTAATTCCAGCACTGAGGAGGCAGAGGTAGGTAGATCTTTGTCAGCCTGGTTTACATAGCAAGTTCCAAGCCAGTCAGAGCTTGAGATCCTGTCTCAAAAAAAAACCCTAGAATCCATAAAGTGGAGAAGGTTGTTCTCTGAACTCCATGACACACATATGCCCCCTACCACCTGAAGCAAAACAAATAAGACCCAAATGTTTAAGAAAGAGATCATGGGCCCAACCAGGGGTCAAACTCTCTTCCTGCTATGACGGGGGGGGGGGGGGGGGAAGGGCAAGTGTTTAAATGCCCACTGTGAAGAAGACACTGCAACTGAATGTTCGGCCACTCCTCCCGTACAGTAGGGAAGCTGGAAGACATACTACAGGAGAGTCAGACCTGCAAGGTGTCTAAGGCCAGGAATGCCTAAAGTCTGCCCAGATGAAGAGATGTCCTTTACATGATAGACTCAGCCTCCTGACTGGGCGGGGCACAAAGAGTAGTAAAAAGAGAAAGAAGAGAGGGAAGGGGAAGGAGAGAAAAGGAGCCGGATCTAGCTACCTGCGGTATCTGACACAGCTAGGCTACACAAATCAAACTCAGTTTGGTCCCTCAGGGCCAGTGCATTAAGCACAAAGCATGCCACCCCCCCACCCCCCCACCCCCC
>NC_034592.1:101948524-101981684 GCF_900095145.1 Mus pahari
GGCTCACAACCATCTGTAATGGAATCTGATGCCCTCTTCTGGTGTGTCTGAAGACAGATACAGCTATATATATATATATATATATATATATATATCTCACACCAAATAAATCCTAAGCAAGTTTGATGAGTCACTCAAGTCCCTGACCCTGACTTCTGGATCCCAAGCTATTCTTTTTAAAAATGAAGGAAGGAGGGGAAGGAGGGAGGAAGGAAGGGAACCCTGGAGATGTTAATAGCACTTGCTATTCTTATAGAGGACCTGGGTTCAATTCCCAGCGCTTGCATGACGGCTCATAACCAGCTCCAGTGGAGCTGCTGCCCTCTTCTGTCCTGTGAGGGCAGCAGGTAGCTGCACCCACCTGCTGTATAGACATTACCTCCAGGCAAAACACCTATACAGGTTGATATAGGAAACTTGTTTATGTGGTGGTGCACGCCTTTAATCCCAGCACTTGGGAGGCAGAGGCAGGCAAATTTCTGAGTTCGAGGCCAGCCTGGTCTACAAAGTGAGTTCCAGGACAACCAGAGCTACACAGAGAAACCCTGTCTTGAAAAACAAAAAAAAAAACTTGTTTATTTATTTACAGTACTAGGGATCGTACCTAGGGCCTTGGGCATGCTAGGCATGTAAGCAGTCTACCTCTGAGCGGTCTCTCAGATCCTAGACAGGGTCAGTCGGGCGTGGTGGCACACACCTTTAGTCCCCGCACTCAAGAGGCAGAGGCAGGCAGATCACTGAGCACAGGGCCAGTCTACTCTACAGAGCTAGTTCCAGGACAGCCAGAGCTATACAGAGAAACCCTGTCTTGGAAAAAAATGTAGTGTTTACTCACATGATACAAACAGTATTACCTTTGCAAAGACAACTGCTCTCCTAGTACACTTAAAGGCATTGTTTCCAGATTGTTAACTATTCAGAAAGGATGATGTGGACCACAAAAAAAAAAAAAAAAAGAGCCGGGCTTGGCGGCGCATGCCTTTAATCTCAGCATTTGGGAGGCAGAGGCAGGTGGATTTCTGAGTTCGAAGCCAGCCTGGTCTACAAAGTGAGTTCCAGGACAGTCAGGGCTACACAGAGAAACCCTGTCTCGAAAGAAAAAGAAAGAAAGAAAAAAACCTTTTAGAGGAAGAGCTAACCAAAGATCAAATAGAACTAAAGACTGGTCTGAAATTGGGACCTTAGAGCATGGTTTGAAACCACTTCATTTACTTCAAAATACAGAACTGCACGGTCCACAGAATTGCTGCAGAGGGATCTGCACACTGCCCCTCTCAGTCTCCCATCACACTGTAAAACTACCCAGGCCAAGGCTGAAGGAAAGAGCCTGTGGCTGAGAGCGGGGACAGTGATAACGCAACCTTAGGGAAAGTCCACTCTCCAGAGCTTGGGAAGATGCTTTTTGCTGAAGCCACTGAGGTTCTATGGAGCCCAGGAAGCTAAAAAAAAAAGTTATAGGACACAAAGGCGGTTCAGATATAACCTGGTTCTCAGTCATTTCACAATCTAACGAAGAAGAGATTAAGAGCCCAGGATTAAGTATTAGTCAGATTGGTTAGGGTGGACAATGGCAGGTCCATCATCATATCCTTGCCTTTGGGCACGTGTTTGCCCAGACACAGGGATGGGGAGGTAGAAAGGTCATCGTTTTAGAATCAGAGTCCTCACAGCCATGAGTTCACCACTTACAGAGTAACTTGGGCATGCTGCTTTGCGTCTGTGAGCCTGTTTTCTATGGAATAGGAACAATGGGACTGGACATTCAAGGCCACTCTGTTCATCACATGAGAAACTATACATTTGTCCCTGGGCCTGGGTGGCAACAGTAAGCAGCGGACACATTCTGCTCACATGCCTGCCCCTGTCCCCAGCAAGCAGCACCTCCTGCATAGACTCATGTAGTCTTTGGAATGGACCAGCCTTCCTATTTTGAGACTGGTCCCAGTAGTCAGAGGCAGCTCAGGTTTCAAGGCTTTCAAACTAACTTGGGGTCTGACACCCAGAGGGTCATCCAGGGACCCAGTGAGTTGCTGCCCAGACACTCTGTGATTAGCAACATAGCAAAGCAAAAAAGGAAAGGGACACTTTCCAAGGGTTTGTTCAGCACAGGCAACAGTACTAACAGGATCCGAGTGCTGCCAAGGCAAAGGCCATCACTCCTCCAAGGAAGGAAGGATGGCCTAGAACTGCCACTTTTTGGCTGGAGGTGACAGGGCCTCCTCTGACACAACTGGAAGTCACTGGATCTGGCCACTGGGGGTCAAGTGGCAAGGCAGGAGACAGTGCCGTGGAACACTGCACTGCCATTCTTCGGTCTTTGCCTCCATAACCAGGAAGTAGAAACTCCGGACACCTTACCCAACTCCCTCAGGGCGTTTCAGTTTCCATGTCTCAGGCCAGCTTCCGGGCTGAGACCACTGGGCAAGTTCTGAAGAGCTCTGGAGGGAAGTGTCTCAGAGAGGGAGGAGAGAAGGAGGGGTGGGCCTGTTGCAAGACTATACTGCTATGGAGAATGAACCCCCAGGCTTGGCAGCTGGCTGTTCTTTTTCTCTGTGGGGTCAGTCTGCAGGACAAGGCAGACTGGGCAAGGGTGAAGGCTGGAACCTTTCTCGAAGCACACAGGAGACTGTTCTTGCTTTGGTCATGGAATGTGCCCTCTTGGCTTGCCAGGCATGGATCAAAAGGCAAAACAGCCACTTTTCTTTATTCTTCTTTGTGCTTCCTCCAATCCTGTCTTCCCACCTCCCCCAACCCTGAAAACACACCAAAGCTATAACTCCCATCCCCATGGCCCGCCTTGGTGGGCAGAGAGGGATGAACTGCCCGGAACTAGAAGGCCTTCTCTTGGAAGAAAGAGCAATCAGGTGCAGATTGTGTGGGGAACTCGGCCTCCAGTCTGCCGCACTGATGACTCAGAAGCTAAATATAGCGAGTGATATAAACAGAGCCAGCCACAGAGCAAACACAGGGCCCCCAAGCCTGAGTGCAGACTCTCACGAACCCTGAGCTTACAGAGACCCCTCCCCCAGGTCCCCTCTTCCTTGCGTTGTCCTGCATAGACCTCCTACTCCTGGGACAGAAGATGGCTTCCCAGGGGGAACCTCTCACTCGAGGACAAACCTCTGGGGCTCCTGCACCAGGCTGTTCTCTCTAGAGCCAAAGTGGCCTCATCAGCCATGGTCTCTGCTCCAGAGAACTACCGACCAACATGGAGAGCATCCTAGGATCAGGAAGCAGTCAGGGACTCCCAGAATAAAAGATCTAGGATGTTGGGTGGAGGAGCTGCTAGGCAATGAACCAATCTGGATACAGCTTCCAAAAGAGCTCCCCAGGAATTACCAAGTCAGGTCCAAGCAAAATCCCCAATTCATCATGTATGTGTGCACACACTAGGCAAACTTCCTACCACTGATCTATACATCCTTGCTTACTTTTTGAGACAGAGTCTTATTAAGTGCCTAGGCAGTCCTTGAACTTACTTCCTTCTTTTCCTTCCTTCCTTCCTTCCTTCCTTCCTTCCTTCCTTCCTTCCTTCCTTCCTTCCTTCCTTCCTTGCTAGTAACATGTGTTCAATGCTCCAAGCTACTGCAGTTCTTGGTTTTGTTTTTTGCAGTTCTGGCCATCAAAGCCAGGGTCTCCAGGATGCTGGGCAAGCGTCTAATTCCCACCTGAGCTACAAGCCCAGGCCAATAGTGCTCTGTATTACAATTCCCAAAGGCCTTTCACAGCAAGCCTGCCAGGTTAGCACTGGAACCTGAGGCTGGATCAGTAAAATGATTTGCTCACAAACAGAGCTCATGTAAGTGGCAAGACATTCTTCCCAGATCTGCTGTTTGAAAGTCCACCATCCTTCCTTTGATATTATAAATGAAGATGAAGATGGTGTCAAACAAAGGGCGGAACATGTCCTCTCATTTCCAAAATGTCTAATTACTATTTAGAGAATTTCTAAATCTGTTTTTAATGAATGGAGACATTCTTGGTCTCCATTCCAAGTGAGAAAAAAAAAAAGTCCACCATAAAGAACTATAACCCTCTTGCTCACTTTCTCAATGGCCCACAACAGCTACTCTCTTTGAGCTTCTCAACACAGTCTGAAAATATCCCATCACACTTAGCCACAGCGGACTTTTCCATAGGGAAGGAAACAAGTTTCTGACTCTCCCTAGGCCTGCACTGGCTGGAGGGGCCACTCACATTGAACAGAGAGGCACAGAGGCTCAGACATCCTGACCAGGGCAGCTGTGAGTTTGTCAGGAACTGAATCTGATCCTCCCTCCTCCGCAGAGAAACTGAAGGGGTCACCCTCTCAGAACCCATCACTGTCATTGGAACGTCAATGTCACTGAGGTATCAGACATCCCTGCAGCAGCCTGCCAGCCAAGAGGAAGGACAGAGCCTCCCCCTGACCCTGCAGAGAGGTGGATACACATGCAAGCTTGAAAAGGCTTTCCCTTAAACTGGGCACGGTGGTGCAGGCCTGTAATCCCAGAACTCGGGGAGGCTAAATCCAGTTTGAGTTATATAGCAAGACCCTGTTGTACCTATCCCCACCCCCAAAGGGAAGGAAGGAAAGAAGGGAGGGAGGGAGGGAGGGAGGGAAGGGAGGGAGGGAGGGAGGGAAGGGAGGAGAGGAGCTGGAGGAGAGATGGAAGGAGGGAGGGACAGAGAGAGAGGAGGAGGGAGAGAACTTTTCACTTCCACTCACATCACCACCTGCTTGAGATGCCTGAGGAACTAGACGTGATGAGTGCCTGACTGATTTCTGCCTATAAATTCTTGTCTGTGACTCTAGGGGAGCCATTCTGAACCAGCAACCTAGGGAGCCAGTTTAAGTCTTCCACTTAACCACACTCCTCAGGAAATATATGAGAAAAACAAATGGCCTAGAGGTAGGCACACGGAATATGGCCAACATAAACTAACACCCAGGGCAGTTTGACACCTGTTGGCCTGCGGCCAGGACTGATACACTCAATATGCCAGCATGCCTTTCTACATCATTGTAATGTCCCAGATCTCACTGTGCAGGAAAAGGAGAAAATAACAACAACTGAGGTCTATTACAAGGACAAAGGGGCAGCCAACACTCAGATTCTCATGCAATTCTCCTTCCCACCTCTTGGGGGCACTCTGGATGAGACAATAGCACCATATCTAGAACTGACCTGTGCACTCAAATTAGCAGCCCTAACTAGGAGAATTAATCAGTCAGTGAAGAGTAGGGAGAACCCAGGACAGGGCCTTCTCCTGAAACTAAGTCCAGCTGTGAGGAAGCCTCTAGCCTGGTCTCCAGCATGCCAGAGCTCACTAATGGACAGGGGGGCTATCCTGGGACACAGCTGCTGAGAGACGCCAGATGACTGTGAATGAAGAAAGCAAGCCTTCAGACGTGCTCTAGATGAGGCTAGACCACTATAGCCACTGTGTTGTCCCATCCTCGTCAGTGTCAGGACCAGACACCATGAGTGAGCTGGGCTGAGCCATGGAATACAACCAAGGTGGGTTAAACGTGCAGGAAAGAATCACAAGGCGTCCAAACATGGACTGGGAGGGACTTGCTAAGCCACACTTGGACAATATAATCACAGAAGGAATGGGGACCGTGGCTGGGCCACAGCAATTAGCCAGGCAGCCTTATAACCAAGCACAGAGCCAACCGCTCTCCAAATCACCTAAGGACCAGGAAAACCCATCAGAAATAGCCGTGGCACCCCAACCCCTCTCAAAGAGCATAGTAAGCCAATAAGAGCCTGAGGCCTGTTTTCAGAAAACTCAGGGTCGGCTCCACCCTCTCCTGCCCGCAATGGTGAGTCTCTCAAGTCAAAGTTACCAATAGCTATTCTGGTTATCTGAGTCATCTGAAATTGCCTATCTAATCTGTGGTTATGCCCAGCCCCGGCAGTTACTTGTTCCTGTGATCTAAACACACACACACACACACACACACACACACGCACGCACGCACGCGCGCGCGCGCTGCAAGGATAAGAACACAGTCCCACAGGTAGAGATTGTGTTCATTCCCCTGCCTTGTGGCTTTGCCAGGTAGCATCTGTACCAGCAAGGATCCAGCCGCAGACCCCGCCCCTGCCTTGGCAGCCATTCAGAAAGCCAGCCTGCCTGGGAAGGGTTAAGCACCTGGGGGCCCGGCACAGCCGGTGGCTGGGCTGTCAAGCAGGACAACCTCCCATCCATGGCACAACGGGCTCCAGCACGAGTCTGCCAGCCGCCGCCTTTGTTGATGGACTCTGCCATGCTCGGCTGACACGCGATGCTCCGCCCAGGCGGGGCTGGTGCCAGGCTGCCGGCCAAGCACCAGGCACTGCGCCCCGCCGTCCGCGGGTCTGGGGAGACTCCGAGGTACAATCTCCAGAGTCCTGTGCCTGGGTTCCCAGACACAGACAGTGAGGGCTGGCTCCCCAGCTGGAAAGTGTCAGGTTTCAACCGGTTCTACCACTTTCCCCCACTCAGGCCCCATCTCAGGACTGATTACTGGTTTCCCACTGTTCCTCGGCCAGGCACACCCCCAACTGCTCAGTTTCACTGCTGCATTCTGCAAGAGGCAAGCCCTCCACTTGGGTCCGGAGAGTTTGTCAAACCAGACTGCAGGAAGCCATCCCATTGGCAGGGAGTGATGGCAGCATCTTCCACCTCTTGTGAAGCTGAGTAGGTAGCTGGAGCTCTCAGGGACAGGAGGACTCATCTAACTGCTACCCGGGTCCATCCTTAACTGACAGTAGCCAAGACCACAACTCTGAAACACACCCAGAGGTCTAGTAACCCCTGGCCCCGGCTTCCCAGACTCAACAGCCTCAAACCCCCGGCCCAACCCTTGGGCCTACTTGTTGCGTATGAAGCCGATGGAACTGGTCTGCAATACACTGGAGCTTTCTGGCGATCTGCACCTCGGCTCGGTGCTGAAGGTACTGTCCTTCAGGGGGCTGCTCCCCAAGGGATGAGCCTGCCGGGAAACTGGCAGGGAGAGGAAGCCGGTAGCCAGCATTGCCTGCAAAGACAGAGAATCCACAGCTCAGCCTTTTCTCCCCTTAGCCCATCTTCTCCATGTCAGCCCTTTCTGGCCAAGACCTGGAGTTACTGGTAAAGCTCAGGACAGAAGTAAGAGGAAGCAGCCTGCCTTTACCAGGGCATCCCGCCAGCCTTGGACAGCTGCCCAAGACTATAAACGTTGGTACAAGGGCTGAGGGTGTAGCTTAGGAGTAGCTGAATATTTAGTACACATGAGCGCGTGCGTGCACACACATATACACGCGCACACATGCACACACACTTCTGCTGGGAAAACAGAAAAGAATACAGACCCTGCCTTCTCCTCAGCACTGTCCCGTCAGCGCCATGGCAGAGCGCAGGGTGCTAACGTGTGTGACGACCATGCCAATCTTCTGGCATTTATCAGCCTGTAGTTGACCTAAACATATTACTCGTGTAGCAGTAGGCCGAAGCTCTTCTCTGGGGTTAACTCTCCAGAGTTCCTGGGTTGTGCAAAGCGGACAGGGAAAAGCAAAACAAACAAAAACCCAAAAGTGCCTTCGTTTTTCTAGTCCAGTTAGGGAAAGCTGGGCTCATCACTCAAAGATCAGAGCAGCAGCAGCAGAGCGGATGAGAAAACTCCTGAGGCCCACAGAGCAGCCAAGTCGGCTCGCCGAGTGCTGGCACCAGGACGGCCGCTGGGGGCGCCTGCCACCTCCTGCCTCCTCCCTCTTCCAGCCCGAGGCAGGCCTCATCCAGCGTCTCAGACTCCCGCCAGAACTACTTTTCCAGAAGTGCCCTATGGGCAGCTCCCTCTGCGATTAAGTGCAGCGGGCTCCTCAGTCTGCTCCCGCAGACACAGCAGGATGACCTCTGAGCCTTTCCCCTCCCTCCACAGGCCAGTGTGCTAAAAGAAGAAAACAGACCGAGTGTCTAATCCTGCCCTTTTGCCAGAGGAGGGCATATTTCTCATAAAACAAACCCTTTAAGCCCACAAATGAAGGGGTCTTGTCTGATTTAGCCTTGGTAACAACCCCTCTCCTGGCACTGAGCCCAGATAGGCCCAACCTCTTTCCCCAGTTCCCCTTCCCAGCACAGAAAGTCCCAAATGGCAACTCGAAGCCACCTTCTGTCTTTGGGAATCTTCCGTATAAGAACTGGCTGAGTGGTAACGGTGACACATGGTTTAAAACTCCCCTCCACCTCCAGAAAAGCAAGTCAGCACTGGGGCCAAAGGGTAGAGCCACTGAAAAGACATAGGATGTGAAAGGAGATTGCAGGGACCAAGAAACCCCTCCAAGAAGAACAGAAAGAACAAGGCAGTTTGCTCTATTGGGGGCCCAAGCTCAGGTGAGGAAGGCTCTTGAATAGATAGCCCTGGCTGTTCCGTTTGAGGAAGGAAATAGTACAGAGCAGGTTTAGGGAGGGAGAGTCCCCTCTTTCCCCCAATCTCTAAAGTTAAGAGCACTCACCGTAAAAGAGTCTCTGGGGTTCCTCTGTCACCCCACAAGGCAGCATGACACCCTGGCTTGGGGAAGCTGGGCTGAGGGTCTGAGTGGCCTTGTCTTCCTGGCTTATGGGCCGGAGTCCTGGACCACAGCAGTGGGTGAGAGGGAAGAGCTGGAGCCGACTGAGGGGACAGTCCAGCTGGCTCTGGGCAAACAGGTCAGCAGAGAGCAAGCCCCCAGGCTGTGTCCCTGGCTCCCCATCCTCTGGCTGGAACACATCATCTTCTAGCTCCTCCACACACTGAGGTGGCTCCATCTCTCCTGTCAGAGAACAATGGAAATATCTGGGCTGCTGTCCTACTGAGGCCAGACCTAGGATTCCCCTCCCCTCCTTCCTTCCCCCCACTCACCCCCCACCCCAGCTCTTCTTATGTGAGGGAGCCAAGCCAACTTCTGATGATACACAACCCTGGTAATAAAACACCACCAAGGGTGACATTCACCCCCAAAATGTGGCCTCTATGGTCAGGGCCCCTCCATGCCTCTTCTCTGTACCCACCAGAGCCACCCTCCCCCCAACCCCCACCCCCACCTCCTCTGATCTAGGCTGGTGACAAAGTTTGACACTGAGGATTTGTGAGCAACAGCAGGGGTAGGATCAGGTGCTACCACCGGGGTACCTGAGGACAAAGAAGCAAGACTAGCCTCTGTAAGTGGCTGTGGAGGCCCAGGGAACACTTACTGACTATACAAAGTGCACGCACGCGCGCGCGCGCGCACACACACACACACACACACACACACACACACACACACTTCCTAAGGAGGAACCTCCAGGCTCTCGGCTAAGTCTGAACTCCAGGCTTAGCAGCAAAAACAAGAGCCAGCAATTGTAGAGCAGCCAGGTTCCCTCCTAACGTGCTAAGCCCCACCCTGCTGCACATCTCCACCCCCTCCTTGCACAACACAACAAACAGGCTCTGTGGTGTGGTGAATGTGTCCTGGAACAGGGGACGTAACTTAGTCACTCCAGCTGGCCAGCTGGCTTAGCTCCCGCCTAGAGGAGCAAAGTTGTCTGCTCACCACAGGTTAATCTGGAGGGTTGAATCAGCCTCTAGCAGTGTCCAGTTAACTCTACTCGCTAATCTCTGTGACTTCCAATTCTTAGCCCCTCAGCCTCCCCATTCCTGCCAGAGCTGAACCTGAGATAGGTGCAAAGTGCCTTGCAGAAGGAAGTGAAATTCAGCCCTCCTGCTGCGCGCTCTCTCCCTGCCTACACAGTGGGGCTGTTTCTTAGTGTTAAGTTCCTCTCGCTCCACCTGACAGCTCATGAAATTCTGCACTTGGAGTCACCGGGCAGCTTGAACTTCCATGCTGACCTCGCCTCAGTTAGGGCCCCTGGGGCAACCAGAAGCATCGACAAGCACCTGAATGGTTAAGGAGATGCAAGGACAAATTTTGTCATCGTCAAACTGCTGGGGATTCCAGGGAGTTCTGATCCCCACTTTATTGCCTTTGAAAGACAAGCCAAGTAGTTTGTGGGGTTAAGTCTTTAAAGAAATATCAGTTAAGTTCAGATACCTTACTTTCCCAAATGCAAGCTCTGTGAGGTTCTTGCTTCAAACCCCAAGTCTTACCCCATCCCATCCCTGAGCTATCCGGAGTCCTGTGCCCTCTTCCCTGGAGAATGACGCCATGCCTGCTATTGTTCCGATAGGAAAGGAGTAACTCCAGCGTAAAGTTTCCAGATGAAAGGACCAAGGGATGTCACCTAGCAGAGCTTCTTCTGTCCTTCAACCTCTTCTTTGCAGTGTGGCTATCCCAACCAAAGTAGGGACTCTCCAGAGCCAATCACAAGCAGGAATCATTGTCTTGGTGTTTCTTTTGAAGCCTATCACTCCCCTCCCCCTCCCAGCAAAGCCCCAAAGTTCAACCCTTGCCTAGACTGGACAGTGGGGGAGGTGCAGCCAGAGGGTGTGGCTCTGAAAACGCAGAGACCCCCCCCCACCTTGCACAAGAACTGCAGGTGGCTCTCCAGTTAGTGTGAACCTCGGAGGGGCTTTGGGCAAAGTCAAAAGTAAACTGGGGAAGAGTGGAGACCCTCAGCTTCCCTGCGCTAAAGTGCTAATGTCCAGACTGGTCGGAAGAGGGCACTTCCTAAGAGCACAGTGCTTCATTCCTAGCAAAGGGCTTAAAGTCCGCTGGAGCCATCGCAGAACTTCGGCGCTCCAACTAGGATGCTCAATATAAACTCCTCCTTTTAGGAGTTAGCACTAGCCAGTTACCTTAAACTCAATAGAGGCTAAGATCTTAGGACACACGCGTATGCACATACACACACGCACACACACCTGGGTGACTCCAGGACAGCGTCTCAGCCTCCGAGTCGTGATGCCAGGGCTCTGCGCCAGGGTCCAGGATGAAGAACACTCGGGGGGCTTGGCGCCCACACTCGATTGGGAAGGAGGGGGCAAACTCCAGCTGTTAAGAAGAGGAGCCTTCAGACTCCGCAGGGAGGCAAAATGCATCACAACTTACGGCCCCACCCCACAGTTACACCCGGAGGCCAGAGCGTCCGGGAGCTTGGCAGTGGACCCCAGGATCATTTGCTCACCTACTTTCAACTCCGAATTCCAAATGCTTCCCGAAAGCCCCTCTTGGAGAAGCAACCACAAATTTGTGCTCTGCACCTCGTTCCCACATCCCTGCATCCCAACGCCCCGTGGTCACCCCAGATGCCCGCAATCCAAACCCTTCCCCGGGCCCCCACGCGCTGCGCGACTCCGCTCCCCACTTCCCGGAGGAGGTACGATCGAACTCCGCCTAGCCCCCGGCCGCCCGGGTGCTCACCCGGCTGCGGTGGGAGGCGGTGGCGCGGGCTGCGGCAGCGACTGCTGCGGGCGCGAGCTGGCGCGGGAGGAGGCCACGGCACACCGCGCGGTATTGTTTCCAAAATACGCCCGCTCCGGGCATCCCGCAAACAGCTGATGAGGCCCCGCCCCCTCCTTGCGTCACACCAACCACTGACCAATGGCAAGTGGAGGTCCAAGTCTCAAGCTGGGCAGCTGCCAGGGACAGTCACCAATGTACGAACCTTCCCTTGGAAACATTATAAGGGGCCGGGCGCATTTCTGACCTCCGCCAGAAGCGCAATTGGAGCGCTGTAGAGGGTGAGGATTCGGTTCCTAATGCAAGCCCCAGAAACGACAGAGAGTCCCTAGGTTCTCCACTAGGTAGGGGGGGGGGACAAGACGCCTAAGTGACTTTTGTCTACTTGGAAATGGGCTGAGTTATTGCGGGACTTCCAAAAAGCCGGCTCAGGAGGAGACTGGGAGCTTTCAGTCGCGCCTTGTAATGTATAGCGGAAAAAACGAGCTGCTGGTCCCTAATAATAAAAACAAAACAAATACAAAAACAAAACAAACAAACAAACAAACAAAAACGCCCTCTTGCCTGTTGGGCGTGTCTGAGGAAAGCTGGAGGAGAACACGTGTGTCTGCACCTAGACCCAAATGACATTCGGATCCATCAAGTGCAAAGAAAGGCCATGTCCTCTCTTCTAGACTGTGCAAGATCACTGTTGAAAAGGGACTCTGGCAGAGGGGAAATCAAAGGGGTAGCTTGGACAGCCCTATCTATGGCAGCAGCAGAAGGTTGTCCTCGGACTGCTAAGAAGGCAAAACGCACCTCGTGTACTAGAGCCAATCTAGGGTTGACTGCACATGGTTTTTTGTTTTGTTTTGTTTTGTTTTGTTTTGTTTTTTTGAACACCTACTGTGTGCCAGATACTGGTCTAAGTGCTAGACTTCTGGTGCCTGACCTCAATGAACCTATACTTCACATGTGAATGATGGAAACCAGCCTGAATGGTGCTACTTTAGGGATAATATGCAAAGACTTCTGAGTCGGGCCTTAAAGAATGGGGAATTTTTTACTAAATAAAAACAAAATAAAACAGTTCTGACCCAGAGAGATCGGGGAGCTGGAATAAAGTACTTAACTGGTCTGGAAAGCAAGGTCGGCGGCACGCTCCCCCGACCCCATCCTACATCAAGCTTTCTGGCATCCTCACTATGATTTAGGATGTGAGGGTAAATCAGGTAGATTCAGGTCAGATTGCAGAGGTGCCCCCTAGAATACCAGGCTGAGGAATCTGTATTTTTAAAAGTAATTTGTTTATCTTTATTTTATGTGCGTTAGTGTTTTGCCTGTATGTATGTCTTTGTGACAGTGTGTCCTCTGGAACTGGAGTTACAGACAGCTATGAACTGCCGTGTGAGTTCTTGGAAATTGAACCTGGGTCCTCTGGAAGAGCAATCAGTGCTTTTAACCACTGAGCCATCTCTTCAGCCCCAAGGAATTATTTTATAGAGGGCTGGTAGCAAAGACTTTACAGAAGATGAATTTTGGGGAAAATTGAGGGGGGGGCAGAAATCAGTGAAAGGAACCGAGCCCTGCCACAGCCTAAATGAACTGCAATAGAGACAGGCAAAGCAGAGAAGCTGGGCTCAGCTGTCTCCACTTACAGTCTGTTCTAAGATACAAGCTGGCTGGATCTGGGGCTCCCAGACTCAATTGTCTTTGGCTAGTTTTGTTTTAAGATTCTTTTATTTATTTACTTTGGTTTCTTTCTTTCTGTTTTTCTTTTTTAATTGTTTTTAGATATATTTATTTTGACTTTATTCGTGTGGGTGTTTTGCCTTCATGTATGTGTGTGTGCCAGGTGTGTGCCTGATGCCCAAGGGGACTATAAGAGGGGGTGGAATCTCCTGAAATTGGAGTTAAAGATGGGTGTGAGCCACCATGTGGGTGCTGGGAACCAAACACTAGTCCTCAGCAAGAGCGACAAGTGCTGTGCTCTTCACTGCAGCGCCTCTCCCTTCCTTATTTTTATTTTTATTTTTTATTTTTTATTTATTTATTTAGATAGTGCCTTGTGTGTACCAGTCTGACCTCAAACTCTGTATGTAGCCAAAGATGACCTTCTGCTCTTCCTGCCTCCAGCTCCCAAAAGCTGGGATTGCAGCCATGCACCCTCCTGCCAGGCTCCTGGGCCTTTACTGTCTATTATTTTCTTTGTTCTCTCAAAGCCCATCTGAAAGAAGAGTGAAGCAGGCCTGCAGAGGGCTGCACTCTGTGGTTGCTCATGTAAGAAAATCCTAATCCCAGAGGACAGGAATGAGGGGAAAGACAAAGGGAAGGGTCAAGTAGGATTGGCCAGTAGCCCAAGCCTGCCAGGAGTTGATAGCTGTCCAACAAGAGATGCTGGAGCCAAAGGAGGTGCATTATCCTTCCAGGAGACTTGGCCAAGTGAGAATGTCAGAGGGCCAGGGTGACCTTGGACCCGTGCCACATGTGGAGAGATGAGGGACCAGTGGCTCAGCAAAGCATGAGGAACCCACCTCTGCTCCTCATGCCCTGGACGCCTCCCATCCCTTCCTGTCATTCTAACTACTGGTGTTCCACTTGGGCCTATGCCTTAGGCTGGCTCAAGTGCATCTCTTGGAGTCTGTCTTAGTCACTGTTCCATTGCTGGGAAGAGACACCCTGATCATGGCAACTCTTACAACAGAAAGCATTTAACTGGGGGCTTGCCTACAGTTTCAGATGATTAGCCCATTACCATCATGGTAGACAGGATGATAGCATGGTGCTAGAAATGTAGGTAGGAGCTACATCCTGATCCACTGGCAGACTGGGTCTGGCATGGGCTTTTGAAAGCTCAAAGCCTACTCCCAGTGACACACTTCCTCCAACAAGGCCACACCTCCTAATCCTTCTAATCATTTCAGTTCTTCTCCCTAGTTACTAAGCATTCAAATATATGAGCCTACAGGGACCATTCTTATTCGGGCCTTGGTAAATTCTCTATGGATCAGTCTGTCTCCCCACAAAATAACACCAACAACAATAATAAACTAGATGAATGTGGAAGCAATACCTGTAATCCCAGAACTGGAGAGGTATGGTAGGAAGACTGCTGTGATTTCAAAGAATATTCCAGAAGAGATTGGCTTCTGCAAGTTGTGCACATGGACAAACTTGATGTGCAGGTTAGTGAACTTACTACTCACTAAGTATGTTCTTGGGGATTCAGGTAGAAGATGCATATGCTGGAGAGATAGCATCTCCGGATTCAGAAACCCAACATAAGAGATGAGTGTGGAGTTTAGGGTCCTGTGCACTGCAGCGCCCAGCATAGGTTCAGTCTTGTTTCAGGGACTTCTTAGTACACATTTGCAAAGGAAATATACGAGTGCACAATTTCCCATTTCAAAAGGAACAGAAACTAGTGTTACAATGTAGGAAAGAAAGCAGCCTGGGGGCGTCTCAGTAAGTGTCTTGTCTAAATTGTGTTTGCCCTCGGGACACCTGGCTTTCCTTAGGTTCTCATCTGCAGAGGGACTCCCTCTAGGAGGCAGAAATAAGGTCAACTGACTCTGGTCCATATTTGGGACATCATAAGGTCATTGTCAGTGCGGACAGTTTACTTAAAAAAAAAAAAAAATTCCCACCAAGGGAAAGAAGTTGGCTTCATCTTCCCAAGGACTAGAAAGATCCAATCAAAGTATACTTCCTTCTGTTTCACCGACACCAAAAGACGGTGGCCTTTCTAGGACAAAAGTTCATCAGTACATCACTACACCCTGTTCTTTGAGATTAGCAGAGAAAGTACAGGATTCTCCAGCAGAAACCAAAGAGATGGATTGCTAGCAAGGAATCCTGAAACTGTGCTGGGGCAGGGCCCATCCCTCCTAACTTAACATCTGGGGTGGTTTGGACAAGAATGCCCCGATAGTCACAGGCATTTGGACACTTGATCCCCAGGACTACCTGGGGAGGTTTTGGTGGTGCCGCCTTGCTAAGGCAGTACTTCTCCTCTGAGACTTTGAGATTAAAATCCTGGAGCCATTCCCAGTCTTCCTCCTCCATTTCACGCCTGCTGTTGAAGATTTGTGCTCTCAGCTCTCTGTCCCTGCCAGCACTCTACCTCATGTTCCCATGCTTCTCCACCACAATAGATGGACTTTTATCCCTCTGGAAACGTAAGTCAAGTAAACGCCTTCTGCAAGTTGCTCTTGGTCATGGTGTTTTATCACAGTGACAGAAAAGTAACCAACCCAGTGACCTGGTACTCAGGAGTGTGTAGGTGGAGAAAGCAAGTTGGAACAGCTGCTTCCCACCTAACTTTTGCCCCCACTGGGCTGGAATAGGAATAAGTCTCTAGCAATGAGGGAAAGACGACAGTTTATCAAACATGTAACGACGCTGAGTGTTAAGTAAGCCCCATGCCAGCGTCTGGAGGTCTCCTGGGTATCCCTAAGCATACACTCTGTGTGACCTTTTACACACTACACCCAGGATCAGGGGGACACTTGGAACAGGAGCAGAGTATAGCAAAAAACTAGATAAGCAATAGAAAAAGAGCTTCTCTGGGAGGCTGGGCTTCCTCCCCGCTGACTTTGCCTTTGCGTGTATGGAGATATCTAGAAAGATCTGATGTCCCACTTCTTCCCTGCTCCCCAAGCACACCTGTCATTAGGGAGAGTAGAAGGAACCTCACATCAAACATCAGGTCTGGTGTTCATTCTCAGCAGCAGCACCAAGGCATGGCCTTCCGACACTCACACTAAGTCCTTGTCACGTGGACCTTGAAGGGAAGTCTGCCACAGCAGGGGTTAAAACTAAAGGCTGAGAGCCAGACATGATGTCTCATGCCTTTAATCCCAGCACTCAGGAGGCAGAAGCGGGTGGATCTCTGTGAGTTTGAGGCCAGCCTGGTCTGGTCTAAAAGGCAGTTCTAGGACAACCAGGGCTGTTACACAGAGAAACCCTGTCTCAAGAAACCAATACCAATCCAACCCAACTCAACAAACAAAAAAACCCACAAAAAACCAAAACAAACAAAAACAAAAACAAAGGCTGGGAAGTGGTGGGGCCTTTAATCCAGCATTCTGGAGGCAAAGGCAAGAGAGTTCAAGGCTAGATGGTCTACAGAGCAAGTTCTAGGGCAGCCAGAACTACAATGAGAAACCCTGTCTCGAAAAACCAAAACCAAAACAACCCAAAAAGCCAAAGGCTTACAACAGCCTCTCATTTCAGTTCTTCCCTGGTCCTTCTGCTGGAGCCGAACCAACCTTCCCATCATGCAGCACTCACGGGAGGGAGGGAGACTTGATGCTACAAAATGGGTCTCATCCCATCTTTGACAACCCAAGACTGAGCTATTTTACATTTAAGGGAACTAAGGTTATTCTCCAGCAGCAGGTGAATGGAACTATGATTTAAACTGTCGGCTCTATCTACTGACTTAAAGGCAGGCAAGCCATGCCTCCACCCACGATATACCACCCCACTGTCCCTATAATAGGCGCACCACGTCTGATGCTGCCTAATGAGGTCAATCCCAACCTGTCAGTGGCAGACACTCCCACCGTCTGCCCAACAACACCTGTGACAGAAGCTGTTGCATCATGCACAGGAAGCAGCCCCAGCTCCGGCTTCTGCTCTGGGGCGTATTTTCAGTTCCTACTTCCATCCTCTGTCTGCCACGCTGTTTCCTAACCCTGCCCTGACCCTGTGGGTTCAGGCTACTGTGCATAAATACCGTGTGATGGGTCTATCATCGGGATGGGATTTGTGTAGGACCAGTAGGGCTTCCTCAGTCCTTTTCCAAACAGGACCAGATGAGTAGAGCAGGCTCTGGCTGAAGGGACTTCCCTAGCTAATAATCACTTATGGATTCTATGGGCTCAAAGAAAAGTCCTTCTGTGAACAAGAGGCACCCAAAGGAAGGGAGTCTCGGGTTGTCACTATCAACTTACATTTACCTTTCAAGGATCTGTGGCCCACATGTCTGGGTCAGGTCCTGCTGTCAGGTGAACACAGAGAGCTGTCAAGACAGGTGGAAAGTCTCTGGTGTGGTATCTGAGTCCAGTAGGTGCTGCATTTGGCTTGCGCTCTTCCTTTATGTTTGTATAGAATCTTCTAGAACTTCAGATAGATAGTTCTTTCTGCCCACTCTGAACTTTCCCTCCTTGCTTCCTTCTCTTTCCCACAGATCTTTCTATCTCTTAGCCTCCCTATCTCTTTTCTGGCTAATTCCAGAATCCTCTGCCTCTCTCTGGTCTCACCTTGAGCCACAATGATGACCATGGTCAGCTCTTTATCAGTTCAAAACACTCCACAACTTTTGCTTTTTTTTTTTTTTTTTTTTTTTTTTTTTTTTTTTTTTTTTTGAGATAAGGTCTCCATTTGTCTCTCTTGAGCTAAGGAGATCAAGATCAAGAAAGATCTTGAGCTCAAAATCTTTCTGCCTCCAGCCCTCCGAGTATTAGATTACCATCCAAGTGGTGGAATATGCTACCATACCCAGCAAAAGACTAAAAAGTATGTTAGTGGAAATCTTCAGGTGGAAACACTAGTTTTAGGGTTATCTTCCCCATTTGAAAATGGGCTTGTTTATGCCTGAATTACTGTTTATTTGCTCTGTGTGTGTGTATACATACACACTGTATAGAATATATGTACATATACTATTTAGTTTAAATTGGTAATCGAATTTACGGTAGTCTTCCTTCCTCAGAGTCTCAAATGTTGGGATTACTGTTGAATGCTACCACATCCAACCTGGTAAGATTGTGTTTAATAATTTTTAATGTTATATATGCATGGGTGTTTTATGTTTGGGCACATGTATCTGTGCCCAAATGTAGTTACACATGAGCCCTGTTTGTGTGTGTGTTTCTTTTTCTATCATTCTCTGCCTGGCGTGGTTTAGTATTAGAATAAATATGAAAGTGTCCTTTCTTGGCAAGCCCAGCTTTAATTGCTATTACTGGATTAGCTTGTCTAAAGAAATGTCAAGCTACAAGGTGAAACTGGGTGGTGATCAGGTCATTTCAGGCTTTTATGTAGCCAAGTCTATTGTAGATATAAAGACCTTAGGCAATGAAGGAGCAAGCCTAGGAATTCTGAGCTCTTCCCCTAGGTCAGACCTGGTTCTGAGGCTGCGCCAGGCTTCATCACCAGCAGTCATGTGACCTTTTGATAACGAAACTAAACACCAAAATAATCCTGAATTTCCCAGCTGTAGAAGATCATCAAAAAAAAAAGTTTTATAATAGACTTATAGTTTAATAAAATATGTTTCATGTCTGGCCTCTCTTACATTGAGGGTATAAAGTATGTAAGACTGTTAGGTCCACATTGGGCTCCCCAAATGGCAGTGCTGCTGAGAATGTCCTAAACAGAAGGACTGTTACCAGATAAATGGAGCCTTAAATTCAACATCCTTCATGAATTCCCTAGTGTGAGTTTTTTGTTTAGCAGGAACCTCCCTTAATTCACCCCAAGCATCGACTACCTTGGACATTTAGTTCTGGGTCAATCCAAACAAGCCTGTATTAGCTCAAAGCACCCCCTCCCCCCCCCACACGCTATCATATAAAATTTACTTGCTTTCTGCAATTTTGTGCTCCCACACACCCAGAGATAGCCTTGGCAGCTTGATCCCTAATAAACTTTTTTTTTAAAACTGGTATTCACTTTATTCCAGACATGTCAGCTCCACTAATTTGTCATTCTTTCCGTATCTATGGCAAAAGAAGCTGCATCTCTCAACAGTGTGTGCAGAAACTCTTCAAGTGGTCCCCTTAGTCCCTCAGATGCCACAGCTCTGCAGCATCTGCACCACTATACCATGTCTACTGGCACTTTGCCTGGACCACGTCTAGCATTTGGAATCCTTAGACCAGGAATGCCGACCAGGCTTATGCCACATACTTAAAAACCCAGGTGCCATCACTGAGAACTGAGATTAGCAACATCTGCCATGGCAGTCCACTGGGTGGACTGTGGGACAGGCTATGTGCTGGAGACCTGTGTCCTGTGTCCCACTCTTGCTTCAGGTGGTGTTGCAGATGCAATCTGATGTCCAGGTGGCCCAAAATGGAGCCTCACTGTGGGAACATCTGTGGTGGCCCACATGAGCTTCTGTCCTGGCACTGTGGTGTAAGTAAAGACAGATGCTGCAATAGGGGTGGGAAGGGGGCCATCCTTCCATGGCCTTCACCCAGAAATGACCTCAGCATGTCAATCTACAATGTTGCTGTCCAAACAGGAAAGAGAACTACCCCAAAACCAAAACCCAGTGAAAGGACACCCTGACTTTAATCAAGGCTCAGAAAACCTGGTCTCAGCAAATGCACCAGCCAGGTGTAAAACATTCTAGAAAACACGGAGGGACAAAACACCGTCAACCTGGCTTCTGCCTTTTGCACCAGGGGCAGGTTACTTGGTCCAGCTGACATTGGGAATGTCATAGTGCTCAGTGAGTGTGTCCAGGTGTCAGTTGAAGTCCTCCACTCTCTGTCTGTGGGTTTTTGATGCCTTCTTCAGGATTCTTTCCATTTGCCGCTTCTCCTGCATCTTTTCGAAGGCTGCCTGCGCCGGCGTGCACTTGTCCAGGCAGTGCCTCTTCTCCTCCTTGCTCTTCTTGCTCGTCCCCATGGCCTCCAGCATCTTGGCCTCGTCTTTGTCTTTCTTCTTCTTCTTCCCCTTTGTCACACCGAGCTCTGCCACGCCTTTCAGATTCAGGGGACCTTCCTGGACCTGCTCATAGGCCTCCATAGCGCTCGCAAGCCGTGCCCCGGGAACTCCGCCACACTTCCTCCCCTAATAAACTTTTATTTCTACCTATGGAGTGGACTAGTTATGACCCCTGCATAAATTCTCTGTATAAATTCTTACTGACCTTTCCAGCATCTACCAGATAGATAATCGTTCTTAACTGTGTTTTGGAAGTAGGCAAGTTTTCAGAGGTAAGAAGAAAAGAATCTTGTTTTGAAATCCAATTCCTTGGCCAGTGTTCCTCAAGCTTGCTTGTTTTCTTATCTGTGTGAAGGTTTGCTTCAGTGCTTATAGCTTGAATATTCCCTGTAAGTAGAAAGCGTTCTACTTCATTTCATTGGGTTGGGGGTGGATGTTGTTTTGGGTTTTTTTTTTTTTAACAGTTCTATAAATAGAACATGAGACAAATGCCAAGCCAGGGCTTTACCACTGAGCTACTCCATTCAAGCTACATTTCTTTGTCACTTAAAAGATAGGGTTGACAAAATTGCTCAGTGGTTAAAGATGCGTGCCAGGAAAATTTAGCAACTTCAGTTTTACCCTGCTGCTCAAGGCAGAAGGAGTGAACCGACAACACGTGCACCATGGCATACACAATACATGCATCATCATAATAAATAAATTTAAATTTTTTATACTATTGTTGAAAAATGATTTCGAGTTTTTAAAAATTTAGTCTTTTTCCTAGGTGGTGAAGCCTTTATTCCCAGCACTCAGAAGGCAGAGGCAGGCAGAACTCTGAGTCTGTGGCCCGCCTGGTCTACAGAGTGAGCTTCAGGACGGCCAGGGTTACATAGAGAAAGCCTGTTTCAAAAATTCAAAAGGAGGAAAAAAATATATATTCTTTTGAAAATGTTCCCCATCAACACACAATAAACCCAACTCTCACCTCCAAAAGGATAAGAGATTATTTGGAAGCCAAATGTGAATGCCCACGGCCTAGGAACACAGATTTATGTTACCTTAATTTCCATGATGTTTTTATAATAACAGAAAAAAGTCTTTTTTTAAATTAATTTATTTATTTTGTATATATGAGTACACTGTTGCTGACTTCAGAAATACCGGAAGAGGGCATCTGATCCCATTACAGATGGTTGTGAGCCACCATGTGGTTGCTGGGAATTGAAGAGCAGTCGGGTGCTCTTAACTGCTGAGCCATCTCTCCAGCCCCCTAAAACAAAGTCTTAAGGCAGGTTTTCAAATAAATTTGTGGAAATGTTAAGTAGGTGGTTACAGCCAAGTGGGAAAATCTCAAACTCTGACTGGTGATGCTCTTAGCTTTTTGATTGGTGGAAACTGGATTTTATTACATTAATTACATTCTAAAAGGCTTTAGTCAAATGATGTTAGGTCAGACACAAAGATAGGCAAGGAATGGCTGCTTAGAGGCTAAAGATAATCCTTGGTAACTGTAATTAAAGCCTGTAACATTCCAGCCTCTCCATAATCATTCAATTTTTAACCAGTTGATTGTCCTTGGAGAAGATTTAGTCTAAGGGCAGCTTTTCTCTGGATACTTCACTCACAGCCCACTGGTACAATAAAGGCATGAGGGCTATGGGGCCAACCAGCTGCTGTCTGATCAGCTCTGAGGCTCTCTCCACAGGAGGGAATTCATGTGTGGCACTGTGAAACACGTCAAAAGCCCATGTCTGAAGACATTATAGACCCTAGAAGAATCTACTATTGTTTAGTTAAATGTTTTTTTTAATTATTATTATTATTAATGTATTTATTTTTGGTTTTATGAGACAAGGTTTCTCTGTATATAGTCTTGGCTGTCCTGAAATTCACTTTGTAGACCAGGCTGGCCTCGAACTCAGAAATCCGCCTGCCTCTGCCTCCCCAGTGCTGGGATTAAAGACGTGCGCCACCACGCCCAGCCTTAGTTAAATGGTTATGTTGTCAAATTTCTTTCTAAATATCTACCTAGGTTTGTACTACTCTCAACCATGGTCAGAGGAGCCAATTTTTTCAGTGGGCCTCTGGGTTAATACGGTGACTCCAGGTTAAGGCATGAAACTGACTGTCAGCTTTCATTCTTCAGGTCACGACACACTGAGGAAGAACAGGAAGGTGGGGAGGACGTCTTCTGACACAACAGGACTGTCACACTCATGAACCCACAGCAGACTAGCACAAGGTCAGGCCAGTCAAAATTCCAGCGTGGATGAGAGGGAGGTCATGTGGCACTCCCCTAGCTGAGGAGCCACTGGCACAGGTGCTAGGAGGAGAGTCATTTTCCCTTGGGGGTGTGGCTACTGGTAGGTACCCATGTTCTGGTGGGTAGTTCCCCCCCGCCCCTGTGTACACAGGGCAGTACTAATTGGACTTAGTGGGTTGGTTGTTTGTCTTTTTAAAAGAAGAAGAGGATATGAGATGGGGAGGGGCCCATGTTGGAGGGGGGGTCTAGGGGAAGTTGGAGGTGGGGGTAGATAAGATCAAAATACATTATATGTACATATGAAATTCTCAAAGAACAAATACAAATCATACTACTAAAAAATTCGGTATTTTGGGGGATGCACAATCTTATTTTGGGGGATGCACAATGTAGCCCAAGATGACCTCAAACTTAGGCTTGCCCCAACCTTACCAGTGCTAGGATTACAGGCATATGTTTTTGTGTTTTATTTTGAGAACTTTGTTTCACTTTGCCTTTGGCAATAAGGTCACTTCCTAGTTTCATACAATCCCAATGGGCTTAACTGAAATAATTATCACTTCCTCTCTAAAAAGAAACTTTCACAGTATTCATTAAGCACACACTATGTGCCCAAGACATACAAAGAGGACTAGGCAGGAAACCGAGTGGGTGTCTCATCCTGGTTTCATTCCCAGTGGCCCACTGGAATTGAAGGAAGAGCTTGGAATCCTGGGAGAGCCCATTGGTTTGGCACAGATAACACCTTAAGACAATGCTGTTACCTAAGCAGTCGGTGTAAACCAGATGTGGTGGTCCAAGTCTATAATCCTCCCACTTTGGAGGCTGAGGCAGGATGATTCCCACAAGTTTTGCCTAGGAAATCCTAGGCTATCCTAGGCTACAGTGATAGAGACTCTGCTCCAAAAAGGAAGTTTGTTTGTTTGTTTGTGTGTTTGTTTGTTTTTTAAAGGAGGTAATATAAAGCGTAAGAACAACCTTTAGTGAGGTGACGCATAAAGATTCACCTCAGCTTTGCACAGTTATAATGTAGCTTCTAAGTTGTCACATCATCTATCAGATGGGGTCCTTGCATAACATTGGAGAATGAACTGTCATAAGTTATAAATGGATACAAAAATGCAGTAAGTAAATACAAAGTACCTTTGCAGAGCATCAGAGATGTTCAACAAACAGTAGCTATTACTGTGTGTTCCTTGTGATAAAAATTCACACACACACACACACACACACACACACACACACTCTCTCTCTCAGATGGCTCCGTAGGTAAAGGTTCTTTTTTTTTTTTTTTTAAATATTTATTTATTTATTATATGTAAGTACACTGTAGATATCTTCAGACACTCCAGAAGAGGGAGTCAGATCTTGTTACGGATGGTTGTGAGCCACCATGTGGTTGCTGGGATTTGAACTCCGGACCTTTGGAAGAGCACTCGGGTGCTCTTACCCGTTGAGCCATCTCACCAGCCCTAGGTAAAGGTTCTTACTGCCAAGACTGACAAGCTGAGTTTGATCCCCAGACCCATTAACCAACTCCCATAAGTTGTCCTCTGACTTCCATACCTGTACTGTGCCACTTGCACCCGAACACATCCACTCACATATTTTTAAATAAATAAGTGCAATAAAAATATTTTAAATCCACAAAATAAATGGAAAAAAAACCCACACACAAACAAAACCATTGGCTGTTTTTCAGAAGTCAGTTGCAAAACAAACTGTAGAATGCTAAAAACGTAAGTTATCTCTAAAAGCATGTATAGAATATAACTACTATAAGAATATATAAGACATGTATGTAAATGCCTTTTACCAAAATTCCTAACACATAACATTTGCTTGGAGGCTGTCTTGGTTGGGGTTACTACTGCCATGATGAACACCATAATTAAAGCAAGTTAGGGAGGAAAGGGTTTATTTGGCTTATACTTCCCTATCACTGTTCGTCCTGAAGGAAGTCAGAACAAGAATTCAAACAAGGCAGAAATTCATACCTGGAGGCAGGAGTTGATGCAGAGGCCATGAAGAGTGCTGCTCACTGGCTTGCTCCTCATGATGTAATCATCCTGCTTTCTTACAGAACCTTGAACCACCAGCCCAGGGATTGCCCCACCCACAGTGTGCTGGGCCCTCCCCCATCAATCACTAAGAAAATGCAGGATCTTGTAGAGGCATTTTTCTCAATTGAAGTTCCCTCCTTTCAAATAACTAACTCTAGCTTATATCAAGTTAACATTAAACAAGCCAGCATACTAGTGGTAGTATTTACTAGAGAGCTATAATTCTCCTGAACTAGATCCAGTTAGGCAAGTTCTCTACCCTAAGCTGCAAACCTGAAGTATCAGAAAAGCAGAGACCCTCCCAACCCCCACCCACCTTCCTCTTACCTCCTCCTCCCCCAGACCTCCCAGGGGTAAACAAGGAAGGTGGAACTCGGCAACCAGGGTTGTCTTAAACCCTCTTGGTAAAAGGCTGTGGTTCTCAGCAGAGCTGCACATTGGAATTGCCTGGAGAGAGCCAGTGAGCTGGCTAGGTGGCTCAGGACACTTGTCACCAAGCCCTATGACCTGAACTTGATACCTTGAACAGGAGAGACCTGACTCCCAGTTTTCTGACTTCCACACGTATGCCATGATATGCCAGCATTAGGAGCATACAGATAAATAAATGTAAAAGTCAAAAAAGGGTAAAAGAATTACCTGGAATATAAAAAAAATTGAGATATACATGCCCCTCCATTTAGACCAACTGTCATCATCTGAGGGACAGGGACCAGTCATAGAATTTCTCAAAGCTCCAAGATTATGCATATCTAAGGCTTAAGAATATACTTCCTGGAGGGGGATATGGAGAGATGGCTCAGTAAGTAAGTCCTCTGACTAGCACATGTACACAATACCACATATACACACATGTACACACACACACATGTATACACACACACATGCACGCACACACGCACACGTGTGCACACAGACACACACAGACACACACACACACACACACAGAGGCAGTACACTCTACCCAACCTGGCACATCCTGTGTTTCCAAAGTCTGGGATAGTTTTCTGGAAGTGAAGTGAAAGCTGGATTCCCTTGTACCCATCCACCATCTTATGTGACCAATTGGGTAAGATCTGATCTGTGGAGACCTCCTCACCTCCTTGCTTTCAGTCAGAGGGGATGATTATGTGCTTGTTTCAAAAGTGGAGCAAACTGTCAGTGAACGGTGGATGGGGATTCTCTCCACAAATGGAAACCAGGCTTTGCAACCTGTAAGTTCCTTTTGGTTTTGTTTGACAGGTTCTTCCCTTCCAGGGCTGGTCTCAAGTTTTTTGTTTGTTTGCTTTTGTTGTTTTTTGTTTGTTTTTAGTTTGTTTTTTGTTTTTCGAAACGGTTTCTCTGTGTAGCCCTAGCTGTCCTGGAACTCACTCTGTAGACCAGGCTGGCCTTGAACACAGAAATCTGCCTGCCTCTGTCTCCCAAGTGCTGGGATTAAAGGTGTGCACTACCACTGCCCGGCTGGTCTCAAGTTTACTATGTAACAAATAATGCTCTTTACCTTCTGATCCCTCCATTCTCCACTTCCTAAATTCGAGATTACAGGTGTGTCCCACCCTACCCAGTGTGTGCAGTGCTAGGAATCGAACCCAGGGCACCATGCATGCCAGGCAAGCACTGGACCAGCTGAGCTGCGGCTGCTGCCCAGGTTACTTAGATTTTGAGTCCTGGTATCTTTACCGTTTTTTTCTAAGTAGGGATCAAAGAGATGATGAATGCAGAGTTTCTCATGATGCCAACTGTGCAGTTGCTTATGACATGTTAGTTTCTCTTCCCTTCTCCAAAAGGGGAACATGCTGCAGGGACACAATCCGACCACCTCAGCTGACCCCTAGAGCCACCAGTGTCCTTACAAGGCAGCATCTGTGTCTTTCAGGACTGCCACTAGTTAAAGCAGGCGAAGACTAGGATGTTAACCACATCTCCAAGGATTCCTTAGCTAAAGGAATTAAATGTCTGCTTTAATTCACACGTAGTTACAATTTACATTTCCAGGAACTAAACTAGCAGATTCTACAACTTAGTTCTTGTCAAAAGACAAAGTCACAACAAACTTAGAGATGCAGTTGGCTTTTACTTAGGATTCATGAATTCTGTAACTAGAAAGAGCTCTCTCTCAGCAATAGTAACATTACAGTTTCATAGTATAGAAACAAGGAAGGCAAAACATAAATCTAGAGGAGCTGCTAGGTTAGCATGAGTTTACAAGGGTTAAAGCAGAGGCAAATTCCTTACAAGCTGACTCAGACTGGAATCTCCAGTTCTCAGTAAATGTTGCTCTGTTTTGGGGTCTGATTGGTTGCTCCTTAAAGTTTCAGTATGATAGTGTGATGCTTAGCATAACTAACTCCATTTTTGTTGGGTTGTAGTGACCCTACTAACCCAAGAGTTCAATTCAAAATAATAGCTTCCTATGACCTCTGTTTAACAGTGATTTCAAATTCCAGAATCACTGTTATAAAAGTGAACATGATGGTCCTGGGAGCCTGTTGCACATGCTCTGTACAGGTCCCTGCTCTTGTGCAAGCTACATATAAGATATTATAGTTATATATTTTTAAATGGGTATTGGGAACTGAGGTCTTCTGTATGCCAAGCAAGCTCTCTACTACTGAGCTATACTTCCAACTTTTTTTTTAGATTTATTTATTAATTTAATGTATATGGGTGCTCTATCTGCATGCACACCTACATGCAAGAAGAGGGAATCAATCAGATCTCATTATAGATGGTTGTGAGCCACCATGTGGTTTCTGGGAATTGAACTCTGGACCTCTGGAAGAGCAATCAGTGCTCTTAACCACTGAACTCTCCAACCCTACACTTCCAACTTTACAGGGATGAATTTCTAAAGGAGAGAGAGAGAGAGAGAGAATAGCCTTTAAAAGGGAAACAGCAAACAGGAGTTGGAGTAGTAGCAGCCCATGCCTGTAATCTGAGCACTCAGGAGGCAAGGAGAAGAAAATCAGAAATTTAAGAGCACCATTGACCACATAGGGGGTTTGAAGTTAGCCTTGGATACATGAGACCCTGCCTCCTAAATTAATCAATTAAGTTAATTAATTACTTAATAGAAAACAGCTCTATCCTTCCAACACACCTGGGCCTCTGGAATAGCCACATAAACCCTTCATTTCCAGCTTGGGATTCAAGAATAAAAGTAACATCAGACCTCTGGGGCTAGCCACAGATGGTGTGCTCCTTGGCACGCATTTACATACACTTAGAAGAAAGCAGGGACTATGAGTTAATTAGGCCACTCAGTAATGATTGCAATCAACCTTAGTATTAGAAGCTGACCTGTGCAAAGCAGGTGACAAAACTGCAGGAAACCCCCTAACGTGAGGACCAAAGGCCACTTGCAGACTCATTCCCCCAGATCTCTCTGCCTTCCCCACTCCTGCTTCTGCCTCCTCGAGATCTAGATGGGACCTGGCTCAGGGACTCCCTGCCTAAGCAGCAGGGGAAGAAGGCTACCTGGGAAGAAGAGGGTCCTCACTAGCCACTGGGGCCAGGAAGGATCTCTCTGCACAGCAGGACAGATCACCTCCAGCAGGACAGACATTCAGAGGCATGTTCTCAGTGTGGGACCCTGTAAGGAGTCTCCACGAGGGCAGGCAGGCCAGACCTGGGAATGTGGAAGGACTTGGCCGTGAGTCACTACCTCTGCTTTTAAAGTCCACCATCCTAGTCAAGTCTGCAGAGACATTTGTCCTCTGCTCCAGGACAAAGTCAGTTGGTTCTCAATTCTGGTTTTCTCCTGATTCTCTGTATCTAACGAGTTGTTACCCAGCTCTACCCAGAAGCCAAGAAATGTGTGAGAGAAACCCAGGGGGTGGATCATGGAAACACAAGGTGCTAGAACGAGCGCCAGTATCCACAACTGAGCTGGAACTTCTATGGCTTAAGGGGAACTCTGAGCTGCCTTGACCTCTGACCTCAAATTCCACTCCCAAGTAACTTTTTAGCTTTTGAGTTCTCTGTATCCTGAGTCAAGCCCAACTGTAGGTAAGGTCTCAGGATTCCTCATGATGCTCGAACCAGAACCACCCAGTCTGAGTATTATAGTTAGTCCTTCAGAAGCAGAAGGAAGAAAGGCCATCCTACTTGACTGCTGAGAACAGTATAGGTCAGTCGGGAGTACTGATCCCTTTTGGCCCCAAGTGATGGAGAACCAGCAGAAGCAGGGTCTAGTAGGCACACACACACACACACACACACACACACACCCCAAAGCTTGGCAGCTTGCAAAGGACAGGTGGTTAAGTCTGGTTGTCATTTTAGCCTTGCCTTCCCCTGGGACCCTGCTGTGGTGTAGGTGTGGTTCTTAGTGTGTCTTCCAATGGTTCATGTGTTGAAATTTAATCTACACTAAGAGACATTAACAGGGTGAATGTAGCTAGTGCTCTAAGATGTGATTAGGATAAGTTTATTCAATCTTGGGGATAATTGAGTCCTGGTGGCTTACAGGAAGAGGGGGGATGCCCAAAGACAACACAGTCCTGTAGGTGTATGTCTGTCTCTCTGTTTCTCTCTTGGTTTTGTTGTTGTCATTGTTGCTGCTGCTCTTGTTGTCTGAGGCAAGGTCTTATGTCACTCAGACTGGCTTGGAATTTACAGTATGGAGGAGTATGATCTTGACTTCCTAATCCTGTTTCTATTCCCAAGGGCTGAGATTAGAGACAGATCTGCACTGACACGCCTGCTACAAGCAATGGTCTTTTTATTTTTTATTACAATTATTTATTCATGTGTTTTGTGTGTGTGTGTGTGTGTATGTGCGTGTACACATGTGTGTATGTGACATTGTGCACATGTGGCAGTCAGAGGACAACTTGTGGGTGTCAGTGAGTCAGTTCTCTTCTTCCACTGTGTATGGCATGGGGTCTGAACTCAAGTCAGTATTTCAGGCTTGGAATCCTGAGCCTTATCCTCTGAGCCATCTTGTTGGCCCTTTTAAAAAACAAACAAACAAAAAAACCTAAAAAACACATTTTGGTGTTTTGCTGTGTGACATTGCATCATCTTGGGACTGTACCAGAAAAATCAATCCCAGATATGGCTCCTCAACCTTGGGCCACCAGAACCACAGCCAAAATAAACCCATATTGCCTGAGTTGGTCTCATAGGCTCAACTGATCCTCCACAAACTGCCTCAGAAGTCTATGCAGCAGGTTCACACCTAGTTCAAACATCTTTTCCTTCCTTCCTTCTTTCCTTCCTTCCTTCCTTCCTTCCTTCCTTCCTTCCTTCCTTCCTTCCTTTCCTCCCTCTCTCCCTCCTTACTTCTTCCCCCTTTTTCCTCTCTCTGTCCCTTCCCCTCTATTTATTTGTTTGTTTTTTGAGTCAGTGTTTCATGTAATCCATACTGGTCTCTAACTCTGCATAGCCAAGGAAGACCTTGAATTTGTAATCCTCCTGCTGCTATCTCCTAAATGCTGGGATTATTGGCATGTGTCACCACGCCTGCTTTATGAGATGCTGGGGATCACACCCAGGGCGTTGTGCAGGCTAGTCCAGCATTTTACAAATTTAGCTATATCTCCAGTCCCACCCTTATTTCTTTATAACGTGTCCAGTTTGTAGTACGGTGTTATTGGTGACAGTAAATAGACTAATACAGACCCCATCTTTTTCTTTCCATGGAGACTGGGTGGTGCCATATCTGCCCACCATCCCATAATGATCCTCAAGCTGGCGGGGCTGGGGGTGGGGGACTTCATCCCAAGCCTGAGACACCCATGAGGTCCTAGCATGCAGACATTGCTAGTCCTCTGAGGTGTTCACACTGCTCCTTGTGTGATGGTAGCAGAGTCAAGGTCATGGGGGAGACAGCAGCCAGTGCTCTGCTTAGCCAAGGAACTTTTGGTGAGAGTCTCAGCAGAAAAATCCATGAAAAGGCCCAAAGGACAGCTGGTCCCCAAGCCCCTCAAAGGCTGGTAATCCTAAAGAATTTGCAGAGCAAATCTGGCATACCTGGCATGACCTGCCACCACAGACACTCACTTAACTGAAAAGCAGACATCTATCTCATTGAAGGCAGGCTCACCCTGTGTATGTACTACTTATTGCCAGGTGTAGTGATCGACACCTGTAAAACCAGCACCTAGGAGATGGAGCAGGCAAATCGGAAGTTCATGACCATCCTCGGCTATGTAGTGAATTTGAGCCTAGCCTGGACTTACCGTTTGTGGGACTGTGAAAGGCAGTCTGTGTTCTGGTCAAGCGAGGCTTACTCTGGAGATGCAGTAGAAAACTTTACAAGGGACAGAACAGTGAGCCGCGTTCCCAGACACAGGCACTGGACACCAAGAGTCCTCAATTCTATAATCCTGTGACTACAAAGCCCAGCCCACTATAAAAGGAGCTGCTTGGCCCCTCCTCTCTCTCTTAAGCTCTTGTCTCTCTTGTCTCTTCTCTCTCTCTAGCCTTCTGGCTTCCACTCTTCCTCTCCCTTCTCTCCACTCTCCTCCTCCCTTCTTCCCTCTCTCCACCGGTCATGGCTGGCCTCTACTTTACCTTCTCTCTCTCTCCCTCTCCTTTTCTACAATAAAGCTCTAAAACCATGGATGCTCTAAAACCATTCTCTGCTCACCAAAACCCTCGGTGCTAGAACAATGGAATAGGCCTTCCCCTAAAGAGCCACATCTCACCTCCCGCTGGGAGGCCTCTCAGCATTTCCTGCCTGCCAGGCCAGACCAAAGACTCTCATCCACGCCCACGCCCACCCAGCACCTTCTCTCCCTGCCCATTTCTCCCCTTACCACCCCCCAACTCCCCCCCCTCCGGGGGCTGACCGAGCTGCTCCCACGATCCTTACTTTGTTCTCAGCTCTTCTGCGACATACATCCGGTGTCTGGGATGTCCGAGACTGAGAATCTGTCGTCTCTGGCCTCCATGAGGCCCAGAGACCCTGGACTGCTCCCTCTCTACCCCTGAGGTCTGGGGTTCCATGACTTCCCACAGCCAGACTCACGGCAGTCCCCCATGTCCACCCACCCAGAGCCCTGGAGCTCTGGAGGAATGCAGGTCATCTCTCCCAACCCCTTTATTTCCCCATGCCAGGCACCCCACAACTGTTCACACTCCATTCAGTTCCAAGTATAATTTGAGACAACTAACAGTAGACAAAGACAAAAAAGGAAGAGGCATGTAATAAGTATGGGGTAAGCATTATTCCAGAAAATGCGTTAGCGGTAGTTATTATAACTGTATGCATTATCTCACTTCTAACTTCCTCGCAAACAAATCAGATAGGGGACACCTGGTGACTCACAGACTTCTCATTTATCAGTGAGGGTAGTGGAAACACACACTTTCGGCACCAGGACTACCAGCCTGATACAAAGCAAACTTGTTTTCAGTAGGCAACTCTGCTGCAGGGAGGTAACAGGAGAACCCTGCACTGGGGGTCACGAGACTCCCCTCTTCACACACACACACACACACACACACACACACACACACACACACACACTCACACGCGCGCGCGCGCGCACGCACGCACACGCAACACGCATGCACGCACGCACACACACGCAACACGCATGCACGCACACACGCACGCACGCACGCACGCACACTTCAGCCATACACACTTTAACCATGCAGGGGTAACTTCCCGCTTCCTTTTCCACTCTTCCCCAACAGTCTCTACCTGGAAGGCCTATGTCACCTAGTTTTTTTGCCCCCTGACTTCTAGTTCATTTGGCCAATGGGAAGCCCTGGGTGGAGTCCAGAAAGCTGGAGGAGAGAGAAACCGGAGGAGCCCCCATCCTCTGGGGGGTCATGGTTGTTGGGGGCTCGTCTTGACCTGCTCCTGTCAGGCTCTGCCTTTGTTGCTGTTCCTCAATAAGTTCCTGGGTGGCTGTCATCTCTTGGATCATCAGAACTAGAGCCAACTGTTTCCAGCCACTGCCGTCCCCCAGTCTTCCATTTCTGTTCCCTGTCTCTCTGCTCTTTGTAAATCATCTTGACTTGTCTCACTTACAATGTGTCACTGGTTTCCTGCTAGGACTTTGACTGACATAAAAGTTGTTTCCTTAGAAATGGATATGTGGCCAGGGAGATGGCTCAGCCACTCATGCACAAGAAGCCAAGCTTGAATACCCAGAATCTATATAAAGCTGGGAATCGTAGCATGCATCTGTACTCCTAAGCACTCCTAAGGAGAGATGGAGGTGGAGACAGGAATCCCTGGGGCTCACAAGCTATCTACCCTGTACACACAGCAAGCTGACAATAAAGAAACCCTGTTTTAAATAAGGTAGAAGGCAAAGACCAATACCAGAGGGTGTCCTCTGACTTCCACACTTGCACAGTGGGACGGAGGCCACAGAAAGGGAGGGAGGTAGAGAGAGAGCAGGAGAGGTGAATCTGTTTCTATAACAGAGCCCAGCAAACATGACGTAAGTAAGGAATATTTTTCCCCTCCATAATGAGAAACCCTGGGCTGGCCATGGCAGGACACCTCTGCTTTCCCTGTTGGCTTCTCTTTAGCATATAACTTGTGCCTTCCAGAGTGGTTTCATCCCATAGCCCCGTTCCAGACATCACCACTGTCTCCAAGACAGGCAGGAGAGTAAGATCAGGCAATTGTTTCCTCTTTTTCCTCAATATTCAGACTTTCGTTTGGGTTATAACTAGAGCACAGGGACAAGAGAGACTCAGACACTGGGGAACAGAACGGCATGCTGAGGTGGGCAAACAATGATCTACTGCCTGCCTGATGAAGGTACAACAACACACTCTGGCCCATGCGCTTATCTGTGGAATCTCTCTCTCTCTCTCTCTCTCTCTGTATATATATATATATATATATATATATATATATATATATATATATATATATTTTTTTTTTT
>NC_034592.1:101981914-101992412 GCF_900095145.1 Mus pahari
CTCTGCCTCTGCCTCTGCCTCTGCCTCTGCCTCTGCCTCTGCCTCTGCCTCTGCCTCTGCCTCCTGAGTGCTGGGATTAGAGCTACCATTGCCTGGCCTGCTTGTTTTGTTTGTTTGTTTTTGTTTTTTTAGATTTTCTTGATTAAGGATTGCTCTGATAGGGTCTAGCCACATAGCCACAGTGTTCCTCTAAGGCCTCTGCCTCAGTTTCTGTCTCCAGGTTCCTACCACTGACTTCTCTCATTGAAGGACTGTAATCTGTAAGAGGGAGGAAACTCCCCCTACCCCAATGTGCTTTCGGTCAGTGTTTTACCACAGCAACAGAAAAGCAAACTAGGGCACATCCTAAACAATAATTCTGCCACTGCAGGAGAGGCCGGGGGTTGATGTTGGGAGAGCCACGCAGTCAGCCTCTGTGATGATGTCACTGTTAGGGCTGAGGATGCAACCGAGCCTAACACGACAGTGAGTACTGCTGCATGTGATGGTGATAACCGATGCATGATGATAAAAGAAGAATGGTTTCAACGAGGGACAAGCTTGAGGGAGGATGCTTCTGTCTCTAAAGCGGCCATGTGTCCAGGGCCTCACCATACTGAGAATTACCCAGATCCCCTATGAAAGGCAGAATCAAAACACAACCTCTTCAGGCTCCTTTGCAAAGTCTTCCTTCCAGTCCCAGAAGTTCCCGCTCCCTCCTCCGTGTACCCTCAACCCCTGAATATATCTGGTCTCACTGCATTGAAACTGGTCTTTTCATAAGACGATGTCCTAGACAACTGGATTAGGGCCTACTTTGAGATCCTACCTCAAAGAAAAAGGAGGAAGAAAAGAAGGAGAAGGAGGAGGAGGAGAAAAGAAGAGAAGAAAAGAAGAAAAAAGAAAAAGAAAACATCATTTGCCAACAAAAACATCATTATCAAAATCAGGAATGGTGATGTACACTTATAACCCCAGCCCCTAAGAGGGACACAGAGGTAGGACAATCAAGGAAAGTTCAAGGCCAGCCTGGGGTACAGAGTAAGCTCTATCCCAGGAAAGTCTCGGCTACAAATAACTAAAAAAGATGAAGAAGAGGAGGAAGATATTTTTGTCATCACAATTGATGGTGTTTCTACCTCTTGTTTATGCTTATCTATTTCACAATAACATAAGAAACACCCAGGAAGGATAACCTAGTGTTAGAACTAACACATGGTCCCCTTCACCTGCTCTGGCTCCTGCATCCCCCTGCCCTCTGCTCCTCCATCCCTCTGCTCCTGCATTCCCCCTGCTCTCTGCTCCTGCATCCCTCTGCTCCTGCATCCCCCTGCCCTCTGCTCCTCCATCCCTCTGCTCCTGCATCCCCCTGCCCTCTGCTCCTGCATCCCTCTGCTCCTGCATCCCCCTGCCCTCTGCTCCTCCATCCCTCTGCCCTTTGCTCCTGCATCCCACTCCCATCTGCTGGCCTGTAGCAAATTTTTTCCTTTTCTTTCTTTTTTCTTTATGTATTTTTAAGTGTGTGTGGGGGGGTATGTTTTGAATCTCCTCCCAGTCCTGTCTCAAATTTATGATATGGCCTCAGACTCCCAGGTGCTAGTATTACAGCTATGTGCCATACCTGTTTAACACCTGTAACATATCTAATTCACATAATCTATGTGAATAGATTTTTTAAAAAGTGTCTTGCTAGCATGGTGTCTCATTCCTATAATACTGGCACTTGAGAGGTAAGAGATCAAGTTCAAGACCAGCCTGAGCTAAGACCTGTCTCAAAATAACAACAAATGCTTCTTAAATGGGGTAAGGCCAAGAATAGGTGTGACGCTTATGAAGTATTTCATCCTTCTATGGTTTCAATATGATGTGTCTGGCTGGTGAGATGGCTCAGAGGTTAAAAACATATGCTGCTTTTGCAAGGGACCTGAGTTCAGTTTCTAGCACACGTGTCAGTCTCAAAACCACCTGTGACTCTAGCTCCAGGGGATCCAGTGCTCTCTTCTGGACTCACAGGCATCTGCGCTCATGTGCACACCTTCCCTTCCATAAACAAATAAAAATAATAATAAATCTTTAGTTTAAAAAAAAGTGTCTTTGAAGTAGAACTTCCTGGTTTCTTTAACAACGCAGTTGTGTCATGTGATGTTTTTCTGGAAGCTGTCTTGCAAGAGTGCATGTGATGTTTAGGAAAAAAAAATCTAAGTGGAACCCACAAACAGTGAGAGGAGGCCCTTGCATTGCTACACCATGCTATGCTTCCCTGGACTTCTCAGATCTTCACTTTGAGAAACGCACCAAGAAGTTCTCATGGTATTCCAGCTGCTTCTGGCTGCTTCTGCTGACTCATGCTGATTCCGTGGAGCCTTGCTGTTTCTTCTGGATCAGGCTGCCACTACTGATGGTGTTTGCTGTTGGACTGGACTGCTGGCATCCTGATTGTAAAGAGTGGAATCGCCCCAAGGGACGACTTGTGAACAGGTCCATAACACTCTTTTCCCATTAGCCTTCTCTTCCCCTACCACTGGACAGGGAGTTGGAAGGGAAGGGAAGCCGAAGCGTTTAAGAACCCTAAATAAAGTAGGGTTTGGAAAAAAAATCTAAGCTTATATGTCTTTCCCAAATGCATGTTGAAACCTGTTTGCCATTGTGGCAAGATTGGTAAGCAGGGCCTGCATGCAGAGGACATTGTTCTTGTTGAAAAGAGATTAAGGGATTAGATTATTCTGAAGCAATATGAGTAGCCATGGTGGGGAATTTGGACTCAGGTGACCTTGAATAATACGCCTGACTTTGCAAGAGGTTACATGAACTTTAATTATAATACAGAAACAGTACAGTCATAAATTAGTGAATCAGAAAGGGCATCAGGGAGATTGGTGTGGTGGTTTGAATAAGGATGGCCCTCATCTTAGCCACTGTGATAGGCGTAAGATAGAATCTCAAGACCATTTTGATTCGTATTTCCCTGATGACTAAGAGCATTGGACATTTAAGTGCTTCTTACCCATTCCAGATTCCTCTATTTAGAATTCTCTGTTTAGCTCTGTACCACTTTTTAAAATTGGATTATTTGTATTGTTGGTGTCTAATTTCATATGCAAAAACAAAAAACCCAGGATATTTCTTGAATTCTTTATATATTTTGGATATTAGCCTTCTGCAGGATGTAGGGTTACTGAAGATCTTTTCCCAATTGTCGTTTTGTCCTATTGACCATGTCCTTTACCTTACAAAAGTTTCTCGGTTTCATGAGGTCCCATGTATCAATTGTTGATCTTAGATCCTGAGCCTTTGGTGTTCTATTCAGGAAGTTGTCTCCTATACCAATGAGTTCAAGCCAATTCCCCACTTTCTCTTCTATTAGGGTATCTGGTTTTATATTGAAGTTTTTGATCCACTTGGACTTGAGTTTTATGCAGGGTGATAAATATGGGTCTATTTGCATTTTTCTACATACAAACTGTTGTGTGTAGTTTTAAAAAACATGCTACTGCCTTTTGCCCAGGACCAGGGCCTGAGCTCTGGCCCCTTCTGAATCCCTTTTGTTCCATGCAGCTTAGCTCTAGGAGGGGCCACCACCAGCCCTAATCTGACTTCCTTTTCTACCTGCCTTTGCTTCTTGAATCCTAGGACAAAAGACACATAGACAGCTTTATTACTTTAGAACTTGTTTGCTAGGTGCAATTGCTGGGCGCAGATGTTCGGTTTTGCCTTCTTTGTCTAAATCAAGTGTCTATAGGTGTATGGGCTCATTCGAGGGTCTTCAATTCAATTCCTTTGATCAATCTGTCTGTTCTTATATCAATACCATGCAGTTTTTTGTTGTTTTGTTTTGTTTTGTTTTGTTTTTAATTATTATTACTCTGTAGTATAGCTTGAGTTCAAGAATGGTGATACCTCTAGAAGTTCTTTTATTGTTCATGATTGTTTTAGCTATTCTGGATTTTTTGCTTTTCCATATGAAATTGAGAATTGCTCTTTTAAGATCTGTAATTGAAATTCTGATAGGAATTGCATAGAATGTGCATACTGCTATCAAGTGATAACACTTGCTAGTGAGGCTATGGAGCAAGGGGAACACTCCTCCACTGCTGATGGGATTGCAACTGGTTTGTTTCGTACAACCATGTTGAAAATCAAATTGGCAGTTTCTCAGAAAACTGGTAATAGTTTTACCTCAAGGCCCAACTATACCACTCCTGGGCATATACCCAAAAGATGACCCACAGGGACTATGTTCATAGCAGCTTTATTTGTAATAGCCAGAAGCTGGAAACAACATAGATGTTCCTCAACTGAAGAATGGATAAAGAAATTGTCAAGCCAGGCTTGGTGGCACATGCCTTTAATCTCAGCACTCGAGAGGCAGAGGCAGGCTGATTTCTGAGTTCGAGGCCAGCCTGGTCTCCAGAGTGAGTTTCAGGACAGCCAAGGCTACACAGAGAAACCCGTCTCAAAAAAAAAAAGAGAGACAAGGCCTAACAATGCAGTCAAGAACAGCCTCAAACTCAAACCTCTTGTCGCCACACTGTGAACAGTGACCTGTTATGTATAAGATGTTCATCAATGTCTCTAGCTCTAATCAATAAAAGCCAATCTCAAAAGTATGATCTCAACGTACTGTGCAGACAAAATGTCTCCCAACTATAAAAGTCTCTAAAAGAAAATAACATGCACAATTGTACTAAAGAATCTTGCTCAGCAAAGTGTGGTCTTCAGACTGGCAGCCTCCATTATACCCCAAAGCTAGTCAGAAATCCTGGATCTCTCACCATACCTCAGACATACAGAACCCAGACTTCGAGTTTTCAAACTTTCCCCAGATGATTCATCTACACGATATGGTTTGGGAAGCAATAAAACAATAACTAAGTAAACTGTAGTGTTTATTCAAACTACTCTTCCTTGAAAAAAAGTGGGCCCCCCATGTAGTGTTTCTTAGTGTGGGGATGTGGCCGGGGGACACAAATGCTGACATTTTGTAATGGTTAGTTCTTTTTTTTTCTTTTTTTAAATGATTTTATTCTTATAACTTTTATGATTGTCGATGTTTTGCTTGCATGCACGTGTGTGATGGTGTCAGATGCCCTGGGACTGGAATTAGACAGTTGTAAGCCACCATGTGGGTGCTGGGAATCAAACCCGGGTCCTCTGGAAGAGCAGCCAGTGCTCTTAACTGCTAAGCCTGCTTTTTGACCCTGATGTTGACCTTTTTTTTTTTTTTTTTTAAAGCTTTATTTATTTATTATATGTAATTACTCTGTAGCTGTCTTCAGACACACCAGAAGAGGGTGTCAGATCTTGTTACAGATGGTTATGAGCCNGACACACCAGAAGAGGGTGTCAGATCTTGTTACAGATGGTTATGAGCCACCATGTGGTTGCTGGGATTTGAACTCAGGACCTTTGGAAGAGCAGTCGGCTGCTCTTATCCACTGAGCCATCTCACCAGCCCGACCTTTTGGATAGTACATTCTGGTATTGTATGGAATTATCTTCCACTTTGCAAGACATCCCGTCAAAGCCCAGTGTGCGTTTTGCGTTCCATAACAAGGAGAAATATCCTCTAACACTCTGGGACGCACAGCTAGACTGAGGTTCTTTGGCATATGACACTGGAGAGACGTGTTCTTTGCCATCAGAGGAATCCTACACCCCCCCCCCCATAAGACCACGGGTACATGCAATTTACCTGTCTCCAGCATCTGCCTGTCTACAGATGGACCCAAGCAGTGAGCAGTAGTTCAGACGTCATGGTGTTCTTTACCACATCTTTTCCATTCCCCCTAGACAGGGGCAGGAGATAGAGCAGGATGGCAGGCACGAGCCTGGCCTTCCTCAGCCAGTTCTGTGGGCAGCAGAGCAGTGGAACAGGAGGGACCGAGGAGCCCTCCAACCAGTAAGACCAGCTAGGCCAGTTCTCCTTGGCCCTGGCACTCTTAGTAAAACAAACAAATGAGAACAACTTGACATCAGAGAGTTATGTCTGGGGAGAGGAAGGGAATATGTCCGGGGGGAGGAGGGACAGTGCCTGTGCTCTGCTCTGCTGCTTCTGACCTATGGCAAGACGAAGCGATTATCAGGCCCCTTCGTCAGGATTATATGGCTCCATAGTAGAGCCACTGGAGAGCTCAGAGGAAGCACCCAGAAGTTAGACATGTACCCACCAATCCCCCAGCCTGAGCAAAAGAGGCTGGGTTTACCCTCCAACCTAAAAAAGGGACCAGGTCTGCCAAGTTGGGTTTGGTCTCTGACCTTGTACTCACTAGCCTGTGGGCCAGGGTAGCTCCTGCCAGGACCCTGCACCTTACTACGCTCCTCCCATTATGAGGAGCTCTCAGATGTCCAGTGAGTGCTCATTTTCTCTCCTTTAGGATCCACATTTGTTTGTCAAGACCCTTCTAGGTCCCTCATCCTGAGTGCCCCTGACTCTAGCCATGTTACCAAGTTGTTTGCCTTGATCACAGGACTTCTGCTGTCTTCATATTTATGTCTACGGTGCCTGGCATAGCAGCTGACACAAAATAGTCAAGAAATGTTTGTTGAGTGAACATCTGACATTTTCATGAGGTAATAAGGCCACATGCTGGTTATTTACTGAGCTCCTGCCTCAGGGCAGGTGTTGAGCATTAGCTGTACAGCCAAACCTGGCATGCCCTGTCCCATGGCTCCCACACTCCAGCCAGGAGACAACACTGACCCAGAGGTCTTCCAATCCATTTCTTTGTTCCTAGCTGCAGAGGAGACTCTGGCCCATAGGCTTGTCATCCTAGAGGAGTTTTACTCATGATAGCAGCCACAAGCAATTAGGTTCAACATGGGATCTACGTAAATCTTACCATTGGCAGGAGCTGGCCTGCAGATTCCGCAGCTCCCCAGGTGAAAACTGTAGCATGAAATATTTAAAAAGTAATCCACGCTACACTGGCAGTGTACCGATGGCAGGACAGCCAGGCACCAGCGGGCAGGCCAGTCTGCTCTCATCTCAGCAGGCTCTCTGACCTGGAGTTCCGAAAGCACTCCACCTGGCTTGCTAAGTTCCCATGGTGGGTCATTGCCAAGTCAGCCCCACACTTCAAATTCCCACGGCTTTTTGGGGTGCACTGCTTGCAAACGCACTCTCTTTGCCGCCATACCTTTCTCTCTGGAATCCAGTTGAGGTGCTGTGGGAAGAGCCCCGTGAAGAAAAACACACAAACTTAGTTTAGAATCAGCAGACAACACAGTCTCTGGGCAAAGCAACTAGCATCCTAATTTGTAAGCCATTCTAAGTTAAATCCGCTGGTAGCAGATCCAAACGGATCTTCCACGTGAACCAGGGGCCTCCACTACCTACATTTTGGCCTCCACATGGTCTCCCATCCAAAAGCCGAGTCAGTTTCTCCTGCCTCCCCAATTTCTCTTTCTTTCTTTTTTTTTTTTTTTAATAATTTTTTAATTAGGTATTTTCTGCATTTACAATTCAAATGCTATCCTGAAAGTCCCCTATACTCCCCCCACCCTGCTCCACAACCCACCCACTCCCGCCTCCTGGCCCTGGCATTCCGCTGTATAGGAGCATATAATCTTTGCAAGACCAAGGGCCTCTCCTACCAATGATGGCTGATTAGGTCATCTTCTGCTACATATGCAGCTAGAGACGCGAGCTCAGGATGTACTGGTTAGTTCATATTGTTGTTCCTCCTATAGGGTTACAGACCCCTTCAGCTCCTTGGGTACTTTCTCTAGCTCCTCCATTGGGGAAGGGTCACATGAGGTCACCTGAGTACGGGATTCACTCCTAATCCCAGGCAGGCCCTCTTGAGGAAGCAGAATTAGCATCAAAATACAAACAGTACCAGGGCTATCTACAACAGAAAAAGTGAACAAGAGTTAACAAACATTCCCACCTCTCTCTTAGAAAGCCCACTGACTTCTACAATTTTCCAAGTAAATTAGGAATACAAAGCACCTTTCAGCTGTTTGGTAGTGATTCGGGTTGTAGTAGTTTGAATGAGAATATCTTCCATAGACTCAGGTATGTGAACATTAGTCTTCAGTTGGCTGTGCCACTTGTAGAGGTTATGGAACCTTTAAGGAGTGGAGCCTGGCTGGAGGAAGTATGTCCCTAGGGGAAAGCTTTGGGAGTCTATAGCTTCACTCCACTTACAGCTTTCTCTTTCTCCTGCTCCATCTCTATCCCTCTCTCCTCCTCCTCTCCCCATCCTCTGCTTTCTGTGTGTGGATGGAGATATGATGTCTCAACTGCCTGCTCAAGCTGCCTGGTAGCAAGCCAGCCCACTGTTATTCTACTCTCTCTGGAACCATAAGCCAAAATAAACTCTTTCTTCCATAAGACTCCCGTGGTCATGGTGTGTAAGTGGTGAATTAGTTAAACGGCTTTGGCTTCTGGCATGTGCGCTGCACCCACCCCAAGAGCGCTGGATTCAAAAATGAAAGACACACACACACACACACACCAGCTAATTTTGATATGCCTTGACTAGCTCAATGGTTGGGTACTTCTAAACCTCCCTGCAGCTGGCTAACACTCTCCTCCGGTATACCTGGCTTAACACATTCTAATCTCTATTTTATTTTTGCTGCCCTGTTACCTTCTAGGCAGCCCCTCCCATAGGACCACTTTCCCCTTCCATCTACACTTCTGGATGATTTCTCTCCTGCAGCTCTTAAATCTGATCCCTCTGCCTCCGGGTCATGGTGATTCTCCTGTTCCTCTCCCACTCTCCTTGGTTCCTAGCCCCCTAATCTAAAAGTCCCACCTCCATCTCCCTGCCCAACCATTGGCTATATGGCAGTTCTTTATTACAAAGTAAAGCTAGTTGGGGGCAGGGATCCTCAGCATCTGAAAGCATGGCTTTTGGGAGCCAAATTAAGACAAAGCATTAGAACCGATCCCCAACAATGATGTCTTATCAGAGGTGCAGAAAAGTACCTGATTCAGGGGTCAAAGCCAAATGCTGAACAGAAGCCAGAAGCAGGACCAACTTGGTTCAGGGAGGCCTGGGTCTGTGGATAGCAGGGGAAGATAATTTTGTAATGTACCTTCCTCTAGATACTTTTCTCTCTGCTTTGGCTTAGAGAATGTGCCGAAAGGGACGTAGCAAAATGTCCCAGAAGCAACCTATCCTGAAGATCCCACAGAGAAGGGAAACTGTTCTGCACTGGTGCTGAGACTCGGTCATCATCTGTGGAGGATCAAAGGCAAAGTGGGCCAGGGTCTCCTGAACAACCCTTCCAGTGCTCTTGATACAGCATCTTCAGTGGTCCTCAATCTCTTAAGGTTATATCAATAGAAGTTCAATGTTGGCCAATTCTAGCTTACCCTCCAATCAAAGTGAAAGAGAGAGAAGAAAAGGAAGAGGAACAAGACAGAGACAAGAGACTGGGGAATCTCCTCATTTAATCCTTCTCTGATTCAGTTTACTGCCTACATTCAGCCAAACTGTATTGTTTCTAATGGTATGGAGAGCTCTGACTTCTGCCCTTTCCTCAGAAGAGCACTGAGGAGCCCAGACCGACAGGAATGTCCTTCTCAACCCCCCATGCCCATGGCCTCTCAGAATGTCAAAGGCAAGTTTCGTACAGTGTGTACGAAAAAGGCAGTGTCTTGAGAGAGCTGAGCCAAGGAAGCCTGCCTGGCTGAGAGGCAGTGAGAGTTGGCTGCATCCACTCTAATAGACACTCCACCATCCTGTCAACCACCCATGTTTGCTGGTTCATCTTAGAACCTTCCAGGTCAGGTAGTGTGCTATCATCAGCTCCTGGAATACAGATTGAGTGGTATGGTGGGGTCCTTGAGCACAGTCATAGGACCAACTCCATTGTTCTTCCTTGGGACCTCCGGAGGTTTGGCACACAGTGCCTCCAGTAAATTAGGACAGCAAGGCTTCTTTTTGTTGATGGATTTGTAGTGTTGGGGATGGAATCCAGGACCTTTTATGTGCTGGGTAAGCATTCTGCTCCTATGCTACACCCACAGCCTCTGATATTTTGTGACAGGATCTCTCTTGTTATGTAACCTTACATTGGCCTGAAGCTAACAACTCCCCCTGCCCTTGTGCATCCCTCTTGCCTTGGTACTGGAACCCTGACTAGGGGTGCTAATGAGGAAAAGAATAGACCCAACAGAAATGACAGCCATGTACTCAGGAAAGCTGGGACATTGGGGAAAGACTAAGACTCTCCAAGATCCGCTAAGAGCACAGAAGTGGCTGGGCTGACGAGAGGGAGAAGCAACCTCAGCTGTGTACTTCCTGCCAATTCCTGAACTTAGTTAACCCTGCATCTTGTCTTGTTTTTTTTCTCAGTTTTGATGGAGAGGGGCTGCTTTGTTTCACAAAGGGTCAACTGTAGCCCAGGCTAGCTTGGAACCCATTGTGTATTTGAGGATGACCTTGAATATCTGGTCCTCCTGCTTCCACTTCCCAATTGTATTAGTTAGGGTTTTACTGCTGTGAACAGACACCATAACCAAGGCAACTCTTTTTTTTTTTTTTTTTTTTTTTTTTTTTTTTTT
>NC_034592.1:101992532-102021735 GCF_900095145.1 Mus pahari
GAACTCACTTTGTAGACCAGGCTGGCCTCGAACTCAGAAATCCGCCTGCCTCTGCCTCCCGAGTGCTGAGTTTAAAGGCATGCACCACCACCAAGGCAACTCTTGTAAGGACAACATTTAATTAGGGCTGGCTTACAGATTCAGAGCTTTAGTCCATTATCATCACGGTGAGAACATGGCAGCATCCAGGCAGGCATGACACAGGAGAAGCTGAGAGTTCTACATCTGAAGGCTGCTAGCAGAATACTGGCTTCCAGGCAGCTAGGATGAAGGTCTGAAAACCCACATCAACAGAGACACATCTACTCCAACAAGGCCACACCTACTCCATCAGGGCCACACCTACTAATAGTGTCACTCCCTGAGCCAAGCATATACAAACCATCACACCAACTGTTCAGATTAAAGGCTGCGATTTTTCTTTACAACCCTCCCCTATGGCTTTGCATATTCTCAGCCTGTGGTCTGTTCTGACTTTTTGGTCCTCTTCTGCCAGATGTTGGAAAGTTAATAACTGGTACCTCCCTGTTCTGCAGAGACATTTATTGCATATATCAGTGGAAATTTGGAGTCAAGCGATTTCCAATGTTGAGATCGTGAAAGTAGGGTACTTCTGCAGAAAAGCAGAAGTATGGTCTAGAAAGGAGTTTCCACTGTACCGATGAGAAAACCCCAGGTTTTTGTGGAGAGTTCCCTAGTCCCCTGTCAGCAACAGCTATGATGGAGACACAGCTGGGCAGCAGCCAGCAGCCCTCAGTCCTGCGCCAGTGTGCTTTTCCATCCACCACTTCCTTTCTTCTTGGCAATAAGTAGGTTGACTCATTATACCTCTGTCTCATTGGTTCTCCCACCTCAAGACACCTAATCATTGGAACCTTCAACAACTCTCCGCTGTTCTGATTGGCTGATCTGTTGTCAGGGTAAAGGCCCAGAGTATCACTGCTTTCCCAGGTGCAGGATTTACTGATTTTGAACAGTTTCAGTATCCATAGCTCTGCCCCCCCCCCCACTTCTACCTCCAGAGAGACTCTGTAGCAATGGAGTGGTTAAATCACTTTGGCTAAGAGTGGGTTGTGCATGCACACCTGCCCAAGAGCTCTCTGGATTTGCAAATGAAACACACACACACACCAGCTAATTTTGATATGCCTTGCCTAGTTCAATGGTTGGGCATTTCTAATCCTCTTCATGACTAGCATACATTTCTCTCTGTTAGTTCTGGCTTAACTTCTTCTAAATCTCTATTTTATCTTTGCTGTTCTGTTACCTTCTGGGCAGTGCTCCCCCAACCCCCTCACCCCCACTGTAGGGCCTTGGTTCTGGATGCTTTGATCTTCTGTGTTTACTTATGCTGAAGGTCCTCACCCCCAGTTGTTTTTTGATCTATCAATAAAGATGGCAGTGGCCATTGGCTGGATGGAAAGAGGAGGGACTTCCAGGTTCCTGAAGGCTAGGGAGAGGAAGAGAATCAGAAGACTTGGGGGAGAGTAGAAGGAGATGCAGTAGTGGAGGAGATAAAGCCAACCAGCCATGGAAGTTTTGGGGTAAAGTGGCCTCTGGTCACTTCCCTGACTGGGCCTTGAGTAGTGCCAGAAGATTTACAAATGCCCAGTCATTGGATCAGCCAAGACATTTCAAGATTAACTGGTGTGTGTGTGTGCGTGTGGTGTTTCTATCTGCAAATTTGAGATAGCTCCTGGACAGGTGTGCTCCTGAGACTCGCTGGGAGCTCAAAATGGTGTAGCAAAAACTCCACACTACAGGCCACATTCTCTTTCCATCTACATTGTAGGATGGTTTCCCTCCTGCAGTGCTTAAATCTGACCCTCTGATCTCCCTCTGAGTCCTAGAGATTCGCTTCCTCTCCTCCCTCAGTTCCTTGCCCATGCAATCTAAAAGTTCTGCCTCTTTCACCTGGCCCAGCCATTAGCCTTTGGCAATTTTATTTTCCAATCAGAGTCAACTGGGGCCAGGCTTCCTTTAGCGTCTGAACATCCCATGTGATTCTAGGAGCTAAATTAAGACAAAGCATTAGAATCAATCCCCAACCACTCTCCTCTTGTGATTGTCCAGTAAACAGTCAATCCAGGGATGCCCTGGATTGGACTCTGACCCTGGACCCCGAGTCTTCCCATCTTAGGACAACTTGTCATGCCAAAGCCGATTTTGTATAGCCCACGAAAGCAAGGCAAAACCAGGCAATCTGCCACTGCAGAGTCACACTCTCACAACACGGAATAGACCATATACAACCACTGAATCCATCCAAGAGCCACTCAATATGGCTTTGACAAGAGTAAATAAATGCAAGAAATTAAGAAGCTTGCTAGGACAGTCCCAGGCTGACAGCATTGCCATTATGCTTGAAATTCTACCAGTTTAAAAAAAAAAAAAAATCGGGTTTCATTATGCAGCTCGGAACTGTCTGTGTAGACCAGGCTGATCTCAAACTTGGAAGGAAGGCTCTACCTGCCTCTGCCTCCCAGATCATTGGACTAAACGCAAACACCAGTATTCCTGGCCTGAATTTTCTTCTATCAAACCTCCCTGTTAAAATGGAAAATGCCCTGGAGGGGGCAATATGTTAAGTAGCACATTTCCAAATCCATCCTGAAAGAAGAAGCCTGGAGAAGTTTCTTTATGATTAAAGTATTCTAGAGGTACTGTCTCAGTGACGGTTTTGTTGCTGTGAGGAGACACCACAACTAAGGTGTCGCTTATAAAGGCAGTCATTTAACGGGAGCTGGCTTATAGTTTCACGAGTTTAGTTCGGTTGTCATCATGGTGGAAAGCATGGCCGCACAAAGGCAGACTAGGTGCTGGTGGCTGGAGGAGCCAAGCGTTCTAGATCTTGCCCCAAGGCCGCAAAAGGAGACTCTCCTGCAAGCAGCCAGGAGGAAACCGTCTTCCACACTGGGTTGAGCCTGAGCATGGGAGACCTCAAGACCCACCTACACAGTGACACACTTCCTCCAATAAGGCCACACCTCCTAACAGTGCCACTCCCCATGGCCAAGCATTCAAACACATGAATCTAAGGAGGCCAAACGCATTCGAACCGCCACAAATACCAATGTAATTTTCAACCTGAGGTTGGTAGAATAATGACTCTTCAAACGGCTCCTGTGAGTATATCAGCTTATAGTGTCCAAGGGAGCTGGCAGATGTGATTAGGGTTTAGAATTGGGGTGTTGCATGATATTTGATCACACCGTGAACCCTGAGATTATGCTATTAACTGAAAAACCTTTTTCTAGTTGTGGTATGTGTTAGTCCCTAGCACATACACTTAATCCCTCTGGCTGGAATAAAGACACGCCCTTAGTATACATCTTTAATCCAAAACAATGAAAGTAAAGCTAGTTTGTAGAAAGAAGCATCCCTGGGCGAGCTGTGAGGCCGCCACACTGGAGAGGCCGCCAAGTGGCCATGCCGGGGGCAAGGGCCAGGGGCCAGATCGGCCCAGACAGGGCAAAGGTTCCTGTGCCATTGAGAGCCGGCGCTGTGTGGCTACATGAGGGCCCGTTGCTGGCAAATGTTAGTGCTCCCCAGCCTCATGGGCCTCTGGAGCTCATTCCTCATCCTTCATGTGAAGTGAGACGTCCAGTCAGATTTGGAATCAAAGCCTCTTAAAATGGCAGGTGATTTGGACTTCAAGACGGGACATGTGGGGGTCTCAGTCACCTTCCCAATGCAGTGCTCAGCATTAGGTGAGACTGGTTCTGTGGTGCTCAAAGGCCATCCATGTAAAATTGTCAAGATGTCTACTTCGAAGACTGGCAAGCATAGCCATGCCAGATACTCGCAGCATCTGGTTGGCATTGACATTTTTACTGGGAAGAAATAGGAAGATATCTGCCCGTTGACTCATATTATGGCTGTCCCCAACATCAAAAGGAATGACTTCCAGCTGATTGGCATCCAGGATGGGTACCTATCCCTGCTCCAGAACAGTGAGGAGGTATGAGAGGACCTTTGTCTGCCTGAGGGAGTCCTTGGCAAGGAGACAGAGCAGAAGAGTGTGGAGAAGAGATACGGATCACAGTGCTGTCTGCCATGACAGGAGGCAGCAGTGGTTGCAATCAAGGCCATGGCAAAATAACTGGCTTCCAGGATGGCGGTGGTGGAGGCAGTGATCCATGAGCCTCCAGAGGCTCCTCCCCCAGCCAGGTTCTGCTCTGGCTGGGCCCTTGGCTGCACTCCTATTCAATTTATTTTTTGTTTTATTTTGGTTTTCTTCACCTCTTCAAACTGTTGGGAAGACCCTGACCGCCACCTCGCTCCCTTGGCCAGGATTGAGGGAGCCATGGCCTTGGTGAAACTCCCTGCCTCTTCTCTCGCAGCCCTGATAGGGGGAGAGGGAGTTGGGTACTGCGTGTGATTTAGGTTTCCCTCTCCTTTTTTTTCTTTTTCATTCAATTTGGAATCAGAAAGCTGGATTCTGGCAAATGGTCTTGTGCCCTTTAGCCCACTCATCCTCAATCTGGTCCTCTGTTCTCCATTGTCTTTCACCCCCAGCACCAATATACAGACTGGGACCAGCCCCCTTCCCTGCCTGTGTCTCTTCCCAAACCCCTTTAGGGGCAGTAAGAAGAGGAGGGGACATGATCCCTCCTCAGGCATCTGGGAAGGCCTTGCCCCCATGAGCTTTACCCTTTCCTGTGGGCTCTCTCCCTGACACATTTGTTAAAAATCAAACCTGAATAAAACTATAAGTTTAATATGGAAAAGAAAGAAAGAAAGAAAGAAAGAAAGAAGCATCTTTGATTGAAAGTGACGTCTAATTGAGTGGCAGACAAAGTGACGAATCAGAGGAAGATTTGGCAGAATAGAATATGCCCAACTCTCATGAAGAGAGGAAAGGGAAGCCACTTAAGAGAGAGCAGCACAGAGAGGAAGGAGGAAAGAAGGAGGGAGTTTTCCATGACAGTTATAGGGAGACAGGTTGCAGAAAGAGAACAAGCCAGAGAATGGGAAGGAGCCAGAACATTAGAATACATTGCCACAGGCAGTATGAGGCCAAGCAGAGCAATTCAGGAAGAGACCAAGAGAGGAGCCAGATTGAGTCAGTCAGCTTAGACAGGAGTTTTAAGAAGCCAGATTGAATCAGTCAGCTTAGACAGGAGTTTTAAGCCAGAGCAGTTGAGTTGACCAACTAGCCAGAGTTTAGGAAGAGCTAGAAAAGATGAACTTCTTCATCATTAATTGTCAGAGCTTGAAAACTTTCTAGGCTTAGATTATATGGAGGTTAAAGCTTCCAGGACTAGGCCTAGCAGTAGGACTAGCAGACGGAGGCAGTAAGCCTCAGAGACAATTACTCCAGGCAAATAAAAGATATGATTACATTGAGAGGTGAAAAGTTTCTGCTGATTTCTCCAGGTGAGCCCCATCTGAGGTCATGAGCCTTTAAAAACAGAGACAATTTCCTGACTGTGATCAGAGAAAGGTAAGTCATGCCGGAAGTCTGGCTGAAGAGATGCTGGATCCCGAGCTCTGAGGAAAAAGAGGGAAGCATGAGCCAGGGGTGACAGGGAAGCCTCTAGAAAACTCTTGAAGGAGAAACACTCTCCCACAGCAGCTCTAGAAAACAAGGCAGAGGGGCTGGTGAGATGGCTCAGTGGGTAAGAGCACCCGACTGTTCTTCCGAAGGTCTGGAGTTCAAATCCCAGCAACCACATGGTGGCTTACAACCATCTGTAACAAGACCTGACTCCCTCTTCTGGAGTGTCTGAAGACAGCTACAGTGTGCTTACATATAATAAATAAATAAATCTAAAAACAAACAAACAAAAAGTTTCCTAAAACTAAGGAAAAAAAAAAAAAAAAAGAAAAAGAAAACAAGGCAGAATTCCCCAAGCCTCAGTCAACCCAGAGAACCCGTGCCAAACTTCTTCTCCATAGACCAGAACGCAATGGAATGAGTTTGTGTCATTTTAAGCTATTGAGTTGTGACATTTCCTACCTGTGCATCAGGAATACTGACGTCCTTAAAGATTCAAGGTGCAAGCCGGGCGTGGTGGCGCACGCCTTTAATCCCAGCACTTAGCAGGCAGAGGCAGGCGGATTTCTGAGTTCGAGGCCAGCCTGGTCTACAAAGTGAGCTCCAGGACAGCCAGGGCTACACAGAGAAACCCTGTCTCGAAAAAAAGATTCCAGGTGCAATCTGATAGATGACGTCCTCGGGGAGCTGTCCCCAAAGTCCTCGGGGAGCTGTCCCCAAAGTCCTCGGGGAGCTGTCCCCAAAACCCAGCATTTCAGAACCAGCCAGACACTACATCTCTAGTCTCCTATAACATGTATTGGTATCTTAAAACCCTGTCAGGCACATCTCATCACCATTTAGCCCTGTTTTCTATATGATGGTTAGGAGAAAGTGGAGTATAATCTGGCACTTTTTGATGGGGCAGCATGGAGGCCTAAGAGGGGGGAGCTGAGTGAGGAAACACACTGGATAATGGTGGAAATAGAAAGGTGGAAATCTACCACAGACACACTTCAGTTGCTTCAGAACTTGGTTTGTTCTGATGAGTAGATTGTGCCAACTCATCCTTTCCCCCAGGTTCACTGTCTTCTGTAGAGAAATTCCCATGGCTTCCCTCTCTATTCCAGAGCCTAGTTGGAAGCTATATGTTCAAATGACTAATTTATCTGTTTCTGGTCTGGGTATTGATGCCCTGAAATTACTTGTTTGTTTGTACACACCCCCACCACACATACAAATGGAGAAAGATTTGACAGAATAGGCGATGTACACCTCTAAGGAGGAGAGAGAGGGAGGGGAAGCTACATAAGGGAGAGACAGTACAGTAAAGAAGAGAGTGTAGCACAGGATACAGCAGAGGGCAGAGGTCATGGAGAGCTGTGCAGTAGAGTTGAGAGGGAGTGCAGAGAAGCACAGAGGGGGAGAGGGAGGCAGGTTTACCAGGAGAGTTTCACAGAGGCAGGATGAAAAGAGAACGAGCCAGAGAATGAGGGGCCAGTAAGTTAGAACAGATTTCCAGAATTAGTGTGAGGCCAAGCAGAGCAATTCAGTCAGAGGCTGAGAGAGAAGCCAGATTGAGTCAGTCAGCTGGGAGAGGAGTTTGAGCCAGAACAGCTGAGTTGAACCAGCCAGGTAGAGTTCAGAAAGAGCTGGAAAGGGTGAGCTTATTCAACAAATCTGAGAGGCTGACCTAGATTAGATCTTATGGAGGCTAGAAGTTTCTACGAGTGGGTCTAGGTTAGCAGATGGAGGCAGTAAGCCCCCCAGACAACAATCACAACAGGAGAATAAAAGTTACTTTTATAGCCTGATCTACAGAGCAAGTTCCAGGACAGCCAAGGCTACACAGAGAACCCTTGTTTTGAAAAACAACAACAACAACAAGAAAACAAACTAAACCAAACAAAAAAACAAATGCAAACCTTTTATTGTGAGGTAAGGGGCCCACTAAGTTGCCTTGGATGGTCTTGAAGTCTTGGTCCTCCTATCTCAGTCTCCAGAGTAGCTGGGATATAGGTCTGTACCACCAAGCCTTTAGTCCCGGTGAGACAGGCAAAGGGCTTACCCTGTTTGTATTCTGTGTTCTATCGTAGTTTACAGGACATCTGGTAGGCTGCATGAGAGAACAAATGGTACACTTCCAAGAGAGTTTAAAGGAAGTTAGTCAAAGTTGAGAAGTTGTAGAGGTCAAAGGGCTTGCTGGGGGAAAGGAAGTGCAGTGCTAAACCAGGTCTTGTGTAAAGAGAAAAAAAAAACAAGAACACAATCTTTCCACAGGAAACATCTGTGTGAGAGCGGCTTAAGGACCCCTGGACAGGTGTTAAGACCTGGGGGGCAGACAAGACCTAGGGGTAGTACAGTTAATTGTTCGGAGCAACCCAGAGAGCAATATACTCAAAGGCGCGTTATGAAACTGAAAACATCAAAGAACCTCTTGTTAATAAAGTGTCCCTCCCTGGGTTCGAAGGCTTGCCTTAGAAAGGAAACACAGAGCAAATCCGAACCATTGGTCCTAGCACCTCAACCCTGAAACTACAACTCCCATTATGATTCGCGCAGCGCGGGCTTAAACCCGGGATACACTACAATCCCCAGAATGCTTTGGGAGGAGCGAGGGCGGGGAGCGGCGAGGCTACGTCTGCGTCAAGAGACGTTAAATTTGAAACTTGGCGGCCCGTGCGTGATGGGGCGTGAGGTGGCTACTGTGAGAAGGAATCGGGTGCGTGATTTTGTGTAGGAGCACGGGGTGACGGTCTTCGCAGCTCCAGAGCCAGCTGAAGGTTGAGCGGAGCTCAGACTCTCGGAGGATAAAGGTCTGCAGAAGGGCGAGAGCAAGAACTGGTAATGCAGGATGGCGGAGGCGAGGTAAGGACCGGACACAAGTTGCTGCAGCTGGGTGCTCGGCTGGCGAGGGGAGGATCGAGGAGGTCGGCAAAGAGCAGGTCTCCCCAAACCCCCTTCCCAACGGCGTGGAGCCCTGCATCCAGCCAAGGGGCAAAGCTGCGAGAGTTTGGAATTTGCCTTGTGGTCAGGATTTGAAGTTCACCTCAGCCGTTTTTTTTTTTTTTTTTTTTATTTGACCTTGAACTTGTTAATATGGGGAGGGGGGGTCACGCGGATATTAATGCTGTTTTATGGAGTTCTGGGAGGATCCAAGATACTTGTAAAGTACCTGTTTTCAACTACTAGGTGTTCTCATTTTGCTAGCAGCACTTGCAGTTTTTCCTCATCCATAAAATATAGAGCGGTGGGCTGGTGAGATGGCTCAGTAGTAAGAGCACCCGACTGCTCTTCAGAAGGTCCGGAGTTCAAATCCCAGCAACCACATGGTGGCTCACAACCCTCTATAACAAAAGCTGACTCCCTCTTCTGGAGTGTCTGAAGACAGCTACAGTGTACTTAAATATAATAAATAAATAAATCTTAAAAAAATATAGAGCGGTTTTTCTAGGTTAGAATTTAATATGTATTTCAAAGATGAAACTCATAATAATTGGGTCATTGCCCTATCATAAGCTGTCATTCATGGAAGAGAATTTATTGACTACCATTTTGAGCACTGAAGGTGAACAGTAAAAGACACAAAATCCCAACCTTTGTGAAGCTTAAGTTCTGGGGAGGAATGTGTGTATGTGGGGGCAATAAAACACGTTTAAAATCAGAATCAGTATTAAAAAGTGTAAAGCAAGAGAAGACGGCATTGGAGGTAAAACTAGTGCAGTTTCAGAAAGGTTTGGACATGTGACTCAGGAAAGGCACTTGTTCAAGGTACATAAGGCCTTAGTTCATCACCCAGCAATGAGGCTTGGGGGTGCGGGAGTGGGGCAGAGGGAGATTTGAACAGAGGCCTCACTGATGAGATGGTATTTGGGTCCAAACCAGAAGGAACTAGTCATGGACATAAGAGATGGCTCTGTGGATAGAGATGATTGCTACCAAGACTGGGGACCTGTTTGGTCACCCCTCCCCCCCTCCCGCACCCCCGTGGTGGAAGGAGAGAAACAACACCCTAAAGTTGTCGTCTGACTTACACACACACACACACACACACACACACACAGGGGGGGGGAGGGGGAGAGAATAAATACATTTTTTTTAGGAGCTAATCATGTACATATTTAGAAACAGGAGTGGATGCTGCTTGCTGGTGTCTCATTGTCACTGGAACCCTTGTGAAACATGTCAGACATAAAGCTGCTAGCTTTTTTTTTTCTTAAATTGACTTTGCTAAACTTAAGATGCTTTAAAAAAAATTATTTTTCCTGGCTTTAACTTTGTTCGTACAATACTGTCACCAACACCCTTGGCAAGTTCTCTCTTCTGTTGAGCATTTACTTGTAGAGCGTGGGATAGGCTCCGAAGCTGAAGAGAATAATGACGCTCCCGGTGAACCAGCTGCGTCCAACCCCAAAGAGCGCAGAAGTCCCCTCTCTGAAGATGGTATCACAGTGCTGTGCTGTAACACTGTTGGTGTGGGCTTCATTTCTGTCTCCTTCTTCCCAGTGAAGCCATGTGCCTGGAGGGAGATGAGTGGGAGCTGAGTAAAGAAAACGTTCAGCCCTTACGGCACGGGCGGGTCATGTCCACACTTCAGGGAGCTTTGGCAAAGCAGGAATCGGCCGGCCACACTGCTCTGCAGCAGCAGAAATGGTAGGTAGTGGGGATGCTTTGTGTTCAGTTTGTAAGTCCCTGGTGTGATAGGCAGCATGGCGTGAAGCTGCCGAAGGCCTTAAGGCAGCGGCGCTCAACCTTCCCAATGCTGTGACCCTTTAATACAGTTCCTCATGTTGTGGTGACAGCCCCCCAACCATAAAATACTTTGCTAATTCATAACTGTGATTTTGCTGCTGTCATGTATCTGATTATAAGATACCTGATATGCAACCCTGTGAAAAGGTCCTTTGACTCCCAAAGGGGTTGCAGCCCACAGGCTGAGAACCACTGCCCTGAGGAATACTCTTCAGTGAGATTATGGGGATCTGTTCTCCCAGTTTTCTGATTGCATGAGATAGTATTTATTTCAGACTAAAATGTAAAGTGTAACCATACTCATTGAATTAGATCTTTGAGAATGGTGTTTTTATGGTTTTGCTATAGACGGTAGCATTCTGCTTTTTGTTTTTTTGTTTTAAAGATTTATTTATTATTATATCTAAGTACACTGTAGCTGTTTTCAGATGCACCGGAAGAGGATGTGATCTCATTACGGATAGTTGTGAGCCACCATGTGGTTGCTAGGATTTGAACTCAGGACCTTCCGGAAGAGCCGTCGGTGCTCTTAACCACTGAGCCAGCTCTTTGTTTTTGGTTTTTTGAGATTGACTCTTTCTGTAACCCTGGCTGGCCTAGAACTCACTGTGAAGTTCTAGGGTGGCCTTGCACTCGGAGAACCATCTGCCTTTGCTTCCTGAGTGCTGGGATGACGCCATGTGCCACTGTGCCTTTATTTTATTCTTAGCGCTTGCTCTGGTGCCTGGAGCTTGGTCCTGTACTGGACTCTCTTCTTGTCTGACTCTCCTGCTGTCCGCTCCTGCCATGTCTCATCCCCGTCTCTGCCCTCACTTTTGCTTTTACAATTACCGTCGACATTTCTTGCCTTCTCAGTGTCTACTACTGTGGTGTGTAGACAGCCCCGAGCTTGAGAAGATTCAGCTTATGATTGTAAGGCTCTGGGCGTGTGAAAAGCTATATTCATTTGATTGAAATCATACTTTGACATGTGATCTTTTCAAGGATAATGGATATGCAGGAGGGCTGCCTTGAGATGATGGGCAGCTGCGGACAGCCGTAGTACCCAGTGACCCTGAGTCTCTGAGGCTGAGCCATGTGCAGTGTGTTGTGTTGCTAAGTTGTGGCACCTGGCAGGATGTAGCTAATGCTTTTTCACATAGGTTGATTTCAATGATGACAGGTTTATCTGGATGTAATTCTGTTGCCAGAGAACACATCTCTTCATTCCTAAATGACCTTCCTTTTTCTATTTCCCCATTTTGGTTAATGTTACAAAAACTCATCTGAATGACTCTTATTTTGATCCTCCAGAGCCGGAGTTTAGGGCTGATGTGAGCTGCCTAGCGCGGTGTTCTCTGCAAGAACAGTGTGCTTGTAAGCCTTGAGCCATCTCTCCAGCTCTCTCCTGCCTTCAGGAACGGGCCCCAGGGTGTACCACTGAGCTATCTGCATAGTGGTGTGAATGTCTTTGGAGTATAATTTGGGTACAGTGAGTGCTCAGATCTTTGAGTGTGCTGTAAGACAGTGAGTGCATCTCGCCATAAAATCTTACTTTAGGAAGTTCCCTCATTCTCCTCAGTCCTTCTCCCCTCTTCGTGAAGCACCCGCGTCTGTTCTTGGCAGGAGCCGTGCCCGTTTTGTATTGTTGATTGTTGTTGTTTTCTCATGTGTATACTTGGCCTTTTTTAATTAGAGGTATAATTCTTTTGTGTCAGGAACGGTTTTATTTGTTTATCTGTTGTTTTGGACAGGACTTCTCCAAGTATCCTAGGCTGTCCTTGAACTCATTGTGGTAACCAGACTGGCCTTGAACTTTCAGCCTGTCTTGTGCAACAATTACAGTTATAGACATATGACACCTTGGCTATTTTATTATTACTATTTTAAAGGGCTTTCTGTTGGTTGGTTGTTTGGTTGGTTTTGGTTTTTTTGAGACAGTTTTTTTTCTCTGTAGCCTTGGCTGTCCTGGAGCTTGCTCTGTAGACCAAGATGGTCTCAAACTCACAAAGAAAGATGGGATTAAAGGCTTACACCCGCCACGACACCCAGATTAAAGTTTTCTTTCAGGTTAGAGCACTGACTGCTCTTCCAGAGGTTCCGAGTTCAATTCCCAGCAACCACATGGTGGCTCACAACCACCCGTAATGAGATCTGATGCCCTCTTCTGGTGTGTCTAAGGACAGTTACAGTGTACTCATATAAATAAAATAAATAAATTTTTAAAAAAAATTTTCTTTCTTTTTCTTTTTTAAAGTTTTATTTATTTATTTTATGTATATGAGTACACTGTAGCTGTACAGATGGTTGTGAGCCATCATGTGGTTGCTGGGAATTGAACTCGGGACCTCTGCCTGCTCAGGCCCAAAGATTTAATTATTATTATATGTAAGTACACTGTAGCTGTCTTTAGAGGGTGTCAGATCTCATTATGGATGTTTGTGCGCTACCATGTGGTTGCTGGGATTTGAACTCAGTTGGAAGTAAAGTTTTCTTTACAATACTTATTATTTATATATTTTTACTTGACAACTTTCATATGTTTATATAATTATCTTGGTAATTTTCACACCCTCCCCTTTACCCTCTTATTCCCCTCTGATTCCTGCCCAACTTTTCTTTATTCCCAACAAGAACCGTTCCTATTTTCATAGCATTTTTTGTTGTTTTGTTGGGTTGTAGGTTTGTGTGTGTGTGCGTGTGTCCCACTGAGTTGAACTAGGGTTGCTTCCATGAATCATGGGGTACTCTCCTACCATGTGGGTTCTGGGATCCCACTCATGTCCTCAGGCCTCGCCGCAAGCACCCCTGCCCGCTGAGCCATCTCTCTGACCATCGACCCTTCCTTGTTCAGGTCTGTGCAGGCATCCACAGCTGCTGTGGGGAATAGCCATGCTGTGTCCAGGAAACAGTGTTTTATGATGCTTTTCTCTGTTCATCTCTTTCCACCCTCTCCTTGTGATGTTCCCTGAGCCTTGGAGGGGGAGATACAGATGTCCCATTTAGAGCTGTGCACTCAACAGTTGCTTATTCTCGGGCTTTGACCAGTTATGAGTCTCTGCCTTCATGGTCCCCCACTACAAAAAGAAGCGTTTCTAACCAAAGCTGATAGACATTCTTTCTTCTGACCTCCATGGGCACCTATATGCACATACCCACACAGACAAGTACTATTAAAAATAAGTTTTTACCCAAGTGGTGGTGCATGCCTTTAGTCCTAGCACTTGGGAGGCAGAGAAAGGCAGATTTCTGTGATTTTTTTTTTTTTTTTTTTTTTTTTTTTTTTTTTAGGCCAGCCTGGTCTACAAAGAAAAACCCTGTCTCCAAAACAAGCAGAAACCTTTAAATATATGTATATAAACAAACCTAATAAGTAATATTATGTTTCCCATTTTATAGGTGAAGAATCAGAAAGCAGAGAAGTAGCTCTCTAGTGTCTGAGCTGATGACTGTAGAGCTAGGTTTTGTTTATTTTTAATAAGCCTTCATGGAGAGCCCTGGCCAGCCTGGAACTCACTGTGTAAATCAAGCTGTCCTCAAACTCAGAGAGATCCCCCTGCCTCTGCTTTGAGTTCTGGTGTTAGAGGAAGCCTGCACCACCACACAGCTCACAATCTGATCTATTCTTTTTATGTATTTAACATTGCTGGACTGTCTTGGACCCACCAGTAGATGAATAGTGACACAGACTCATGCATTTTTATTGTAACTTAGGCTACCTCACTTTTCTATTAGCTTAGGCTACCTCATCTAACTTAGTTAACCTGACTATTCTAGTTTCTCCTCCGCTGGCAAATCTTTCCTGTCTCTCTCAGTCCCTGTCTCTGCCTGCAAGTTCTGCCCTCCCTTCCTACTTAGCTATTGGCTGCCAGATTTTTATTAAGCCAATTAAGACAGAGTGAGCAATTATTTTGTTTGTTTGTTTGTTTACAAAATACTGAGGCAAGTGGTAACCCATAAGAAGAACGACAATGTCAAAATCCAGCCAGTATTTAGCTTTCTGCCAGTACAGAATTAACAATTGAATAGTATAAAGACAACCTTCACACAGTGCATCACAACAACTTAAGATTTTTTTTTTATTATTTAAAATTGATATTTATGTGTATTTTGGTATGCACATGTGAGTTCTAGGTGATTGGTCCACCTGATGTGGGTACCGAGAGCTGAACTTGGGTGCTATGGGTTTTGTTTTGTTTTGAAAGATCTTATTTTTGGAAGGGTGGGGCTGGAGAGAGGGCTTAGTGGTTAAGAGGACTTACTGTGTTTGCACTGGATTCAGATTTGGTTCCCAGCCACTCATGGCAGCTCACAGGCAGCTCACAGGCAACTGTACTTTTCTCATGTTCTTCCTGCCTCCTTGGGCACTGCATACATGTAGCACCCATACATACATGTAAGCAGACACTCATACATAAATAAAGCTGTGGGTAGCTGTGAGCCACCTGGTGTGGGTGCTTGGACTCAAACTTAGGTAGTCTGCAAGAGCAAGCAGAACAGACTTGGTCTCCAGTTGGTTGACTGGTTTGGGAAGGACTAGGAGCTGTGTCCTTGTTAGAGTGTTATTGGGGGTGGTCTTTGAGGTTTCAAAAGCTCACACCAGGCCCAGTTGGCCCTGTCCGCCTGGTGCTTATAGATCAATACCATAGACTCAGTTAGGCTCGCTCTAGCTGTGCCTGCTGCCATGCTCCCTGCCATGGTGGTCATGGACTCTAACCGCCCCCAGTAAACTCTTCTGTTAGTGGCCTTGGTCATGGTGTCTTATCACAGCAACAGAAAGTAGCAGAGACAGCACTCTCAAGTGCTGAGTCATCTCTCTAGCCCGAACAGTATTACTTAATTAATTTGGTGTGATTTTTGTCCTTTTTTTTAAAGCTGGCTTCAGAATCTACTAGGGTCTTGAGTACTATACCACTGAGTTAAAACCCATCTATTCTTTTTCTATTTAACAAATTCTCAAACTCTAGTTACTTAAGTCACTATGAACTCATTGAGAAGTAAATAGAAATAGGAAGGAGACCTATTTCCTGGGGCTGTCAGAACTGCATGTGCTAACATACTCGGTTTCAATTCCAGGGCATTTGAATCTGAAATCCGCTTTTACTCTGGAGATGACCCTCTGGATGTTTGGGACAGGTGAGGATGTTATATGGAGAGAAGAACAGACATTCACAGATGAGTGTTGTTGCCTCATTTCTCAGATAGAGGGATATGGCGTGGTGGGTGGAGCAGACCGTACTGTTTGGCAGAACATTCCAGAACAGCCATGGTAGTTTTCTAGCCAAGGTGTTGTTGTGCAGGGCTGTGCATAGCGCCCAGAGCTTTACATCTGCTAAGGAAGGGCTGTAGAGTAGTTAAACACAGCTTCCCTGAAGTGCTTAAGGCTGGAGCACGGTACAGCATGAAGGCGTGTTACTGACTCTTTCCTTAGAGTATTGTTACAAGTGCTTCAAGAAAGCTTGAGAGAGAGAGGATCCGCACATGTTTTTGGGAACTTCTAAAGAAACATACTTTGAATATGTTAAATACTTCTGCTTAAAAATCTAGACTAGAGGGGACTGGAGAGATGACTCAGTGGTTAAGAGCACTAACTGCTCTTCCAGAGATCCTGAGTTCAATTCCCAGCAACCACATGGTGGCTCACAACCATCTGTAATGGGATCTGATGCCCTCTTCCAGTATTTCTGAAGTCAGCAACAGTGTACTCATATATACAAAATAAATAAATTAATTTAAAAAAAGACTTTTTTTCTGTTATTATAAAAACATCATGGAAATTAAGGTAACATAAATCTGTGTCCCTCTTCTGGTGTGTCTGAAGACAGCTACAGCATACTCATATACATAAAACAAATGAAAAATCTTTATAAAGAAATCCAGGATAGAGGGCCTGAGCAATTGCTCATCTGTTAAAAGCACTGGCTGTTCTTCCAGAGGATTGGGTTAGGTTCCTAGCGCTCATATAGCAGTTTACAGCCCTACAGAACTCCATCCTGAGGGATCTGATGCCCTCTTTTGGCCTCTAATGGCACTGCACAATGTTGTATCTAAACATACATACACACAAATAGTAAAATAAGTAAATCCAGAATAGATGGGTGTGGTGGGACATGCCGTTAATCTAAGCATTCCGGAGGTAAGGGCAGGGGAATCCCTTTGAGTTGAGTCCATCCTGGTCCACATGGTTGGGTACAGGCCAGCCAGGGCTATATAGTGAGATGCAAAGACAAAAGCAAAAAAGCCATTCAGAGTGAGCCTTAGAACCAAAGCAAAAGTATACATCAGTGCAAATAATGTCCTTTTCCTTCTCTTCTCATTCAGATATATTAATTGGACAGAGCAGAACTACCCTCAAGGCGGGAAAGAGAGTAACATGTCAACGTTACTAGAGAGAGCTATAGAAGCACTCCAAGGAGAGAAGCGCTATTATAGTGACCCCCGGTTTCTCAGTCTCTGGATCAAATTGGTGAGTGTCACCAGAATATTAAATTGACAGTTTTCCTATAGAGGTATCTAATTAAAAGGCAAAAGTGGAGTCATTTAGCCAGTAATGATTAATAAGTATTTGTATCTATTGAGTTGCTTTGACTTAAAGATTTAAATATAACATTGTTGCAGGATATTTATTTGATCACACTGTAAACCCTGAGATTGTGTTACTTACTAGGAAAGCCTGTTTCTAGTTGTGTGGTTCAGCCCTGGCACACACTAATCCAAAAATGTTGTAGGATATTTGATTGCACTGAAAGATTGTGTACTGGAAAAACCTGTTTCTAGTTGTGGTGTGGCTTAACCCCAGCACACACCTTTAATCCAAGAACTTTTTCTTTATTGTAAACATTATTAAATGAAGTAAACAGTATTGAATAAAGTCAACAGTAGGTCAAGAGGAGGAGCAAGCAGTTGACAGGGCGTGAACCTAGAAAAAATGATCGAGTGGGAGGGAGTCAGGAGAGAGGATGGAGAGACACACAGGAAGTGGAAGGGAGGGACATCCAGCTTGAAGGGGCTGAGACTGGTGTGGAGGAGGAGAGCTTCCCTTTCCTTTTGGGACGTTGGCTGTGGAGGAGGGGCATCTGGGTGCTTTCCCGGACTCTGAGCTAGCAGGCTTTCAGCATCTGGCCCCAGAGTCTTTATTGGTAAAATTGAACTTTTGAGATTTTGTTAAAAACAGAATAACATCCTGAGGCTTTGTGCTTTAACATTGATCATAAAGTAAAGGACCCGGGTGCCTTTACTCCTAGCACTCGGGAGGCAGAGGCAGGCGGATTTCTGAGTTTAAGGCCAGCCTGGTCTACAAAGTGAGTTCCAGAACAGCCAGGGCTACACAGAGAAACCCTGTCTCGAAAAACCAAAAAAAAAAAAAAAAAAAAAAAATCATAAAGTCTGTAGATTTTTTTTTTTTTTAAATGAATATAGGGGGTTTTTGTTTGTTAGTTTTAAACATAGTTGAACCATGTAACGGTCTTAGAGGAAGAACCTATATAACAAGCTTTCTTGGTGAATCTAGAGTTCCTCTCTCTCCCTTATGAGAATCTCTACTGTAAAAGGTGATATTTCAGTGTTACTGGTCTTTAGACATCTTTCTCCCAGGATATCACTATAGCCAAAACTGTCTCTTGACATGCTCTGACTTTATATCTAAAACATGCCGAGGAGTTTCTCCATGACCGTATCTATATCATAAAATAATCCCAAGGTCTCTTAGACATTAGTTTTCTTGCATTTACCTTAAAAGAAATTTTAAAAAGGAATGGTGTTTAGAATTGTTGGCAATCACGTTATATAATAAAATACTGATATTTGAAACTGACAAAATTTAGAGCTGAAATATATTCTTGAGGACTTGTCAAACTTCAGATAAACCAGGTGTGGCGGCTCATACCTGTTTTTCTTAACAGGAGGATCTTGAGTTTAGGCTAACTTGGGCTATAAAGTGAGTTCCTGGCCATCCTGGACTACATAGCAAAGCTAAAATAATAATACTGCTAAAATCATGTCTAAGAAGTCCTGTGATTCTTATTTCTGTGGGATGTTGGCATGTTTTGACATTCTAGTGACAAGTTAGAATTTACCTGAGAGATACTAGTTACAGGACTATATTTATAGCAAAGGATTGTTCTCAGAGAACACTACATTGATTTGTTAGCGCAGAAGCTATGCTCCCTGCTGGCTTAGCAAGATTTGTATCTTTCATTCTATCCTGTGTAATATTTAATATTTGTGTGTATGTGCATGTACACACACACACACACACACACACACAGAGGGGGGGGGATAGATCTCTTGTGTCTCTTCCAGAGGACCCCAGAGTTTGGTTCCCATCAGTTACATCAGGTGACAGGTTCAGAGCCAGGTTCAAATCCTAGTAGTGGGGAAAAAGATCAGTCCACGGTGTAGGGGAACCCTACACACACACACACACACACACACACACACACACACACACACAGAGAGAGAGAGAGAGAGAGAGAGAGAGAGAGAGAGAGAGAGAGAGAGAGAGAGAGAGAGAGAGAGAGAGAGAGAGAGAGAATCTGAAGCTATAGTCTAGACAGCCATCACAATTAGATGCTCAGCTGTTAAATTCTTAGTGGTCACTGAACTTTGTACCTGGAGCAACAAGGCACATGTTAAGTGATTGTGCTTTTTCTTTCTTTGGGAGAGTAGTCAAAGGTGTAACTGAAGGGTTCTTTACACTGTACCTTTTTTTTCTTTATTAAAAAAATTTTTCTAGTCAGAATTGTTTTATAAATAATTCCTAAAATCTAGCTAAGAAAAAAATTGTTTCTAGTATTTTCAGTTAAAGAGGTAAAACTAGTTTGACTATTTAAAAGTTGCCAAGAATGTTTCCATAAACAAACACAATTTATATAAAAGAAAAATACAGTGAAATAAACTTTACTTACGGCTAAGAAATGTAGAAATATATCAAACATGGGGATTTTCCTTTTCTTTTCTTTTCTTTTCTTTTCTTTTCTTTTCTTTTCTTTTCTTTTTTCTTTTCTTCCTTTCTCTTTATTTTCTTTCTTTCTTTTCTCCTCCTCTTCCTTCTCCTCCTCCTCCTCCTGCTTTAAAGTTTTGTACACTAGCTAGGTAGTGGTGGCATATACCTTTAATCCCATCACTCAGTAGGTCAGAGGCAGGTGAATCTCTGAGGTCCAGGCCAGCCTGTGTCTACAGAGTGAGTTCTAGGAGAGCCAGGGCTACACAGAGAAACCCTGTCTAAAACCAAAACAAAACAACAAAAATTCTACACCATATCTGATCTTACAAAGTTTCTTAAATACAGACAGATTTGACCATATCTTGCCTTTTCTTTTAACTCTCTTAGCCCAGAATGTATTTACTTTCAGACGTTTAAGGCCTGTGACAGCATCTTCACTTATGGCAGACCTAAGGAGCATGCCCTTCCCTTCCCTTCTGTATCTGATGAGAGTCCAGTTCCTGTCCAGGCCAAGTCACATGTCACCTCCTGTTGAAGCCTTCTGTTCCCTTGCCTACTTCCGAGTTGCTCACTTCTCTTTCTTGGGTCTTTATACCAAGTGTATTTTATACATATTCTTCAACGCAGGAATTGCATGTAGCTTCCCCAGTGGCTGTTTGGCACAAAACAGGCATTTGATAAGTGAAAGGAAACTGGTTAACTGTTACTGTTTTTAACATTATCACAGGGCCATCTGTGCAGTGAGCCTTTGGATATGTACAGCTATTTACAAAGCCGAGGGATTGGCGTTTCCCTTGCCCAGCTCTATATTTCATGGGCTGAAGAGTACGAAGCTAGAGAAAATTTCAAGAAAGCGGACCTAGTATTCCAGGAAGGGATTGAACGCAAGGCTGAGCCCCTGGACAGACTGCAGTCCCAGCACAGGTAATCTGCTTCTCCAGAGCCTGCCTTAACGCTTATTTATCCAAAGAGTGCTTTGTTGTATTCAATTTACTTAATTGCTATTTGGCTACTAAGGACTTTCTTGTCTTACTGTAAGATCCATTTAGGTGTGCGTACATGTTTTACCATTCTCAAGGATGGACTGATTCCATTTCCTGAACACGAATCCGTCCGATCATGCCGGTTTTTTGGTTTGTTTTATTTTTGTTGTTGTTGTTGGTTTTTTTTTTGGTTTTTCGAGATATGATTTCTCTGTGTAGCCCTGGCTGTCCTGGAACTCACTTTGTAGACCAGGCTGGCCTCGAACTCAGAAATCCGCCTGCCTCTGCCTCCGAGTGCGCCACCACGCCTGGCCATGCTGTTCTTTATAGTTAACACCCTAGCCCTCACAAACGCCCGCCTGCCCTTCAGTTCTGTAGTTTTGATTTCCCAGGATGTCACAGAATATCCAGTATGTAACGTTTTGAGTTTAGTTCCTTTAACTAATTGTGCTTTTAAGAATTACTCTTCAGAGCCGGGCGTGGTGGCGCACACCTTTGATCCCAGCACTCAGGAGGCAGAGGCAGGCGGATTTCTGAGTTCGAGGCCAGCCTGATCTACAAAGTGAGCTCCAGGACAGCCAGGACTATACAGAGAAACCCTGTCTCGAAAACAAACAAACAAACAAACAAACAAACAAAAGAATTCCTCTTCAGAGTAAGGCATGGTGGCACACACCTTTAATCCCAGCACTTGGGAGAAGGCAAGTCCATCTGTGAGTTTGTGGCCAGCCTGGTCTACAAAACAAGTTTTGGGACAGCCAGGGCTGTTACACAGAAAAACCCTGTCTCAAAACAAAAGAAATAAAAAGAAATTTTTATATGTTCTAAATACAAGTCTTTTATAACATATGTATGATTTGTGAGTTATTTCTCCTGAATTAAGTAGTTTTTATTTAAAAACAAAAATTAAAGTGTTGGGGGATGGAACTATGGCCTTATTCATTATTATTTTAACTGTCTTACAGAGTAAACTTTTTCAAATTTGGAAAGCTCTATTGTATAAATTAAACTTTTCGTGTTTGTCTAGTCTATTTTCTGTGGTCTCTAGCACAACAAGGTGGCTTTATTCTAGAGGATCAGAGGGTCTGATGCTCTCCTCTGGCTTCCACAGGCGCCAAGCACACCTATGGAACACAGAAGTAAACGCGGGCAAAATACCAGCCAGACACATAAAAATGAAAAGAATTGCTTTTTATTGGATGAATTGTAGTTAATAGTTATCATAGCTATTTTAAAATCTCATCAGTGTCTGGATAATCTTGATATTGGTGTTTGTTACTTGTTTTTTCCTTTGAGAATTAGTCACCTTTCTTTTTTTTTTTTTAAATATGTGTCAAGGGATTATGAATTACTTCCAGGGCATTCATTCTGATAGTGTGCTTGATCCTCATCTCTGGAGAGTGAGTGATGTTGTAACCAAATTCCAGCTGTCTCAAATTCTTTCTCACCTTCCGGTGATGGTTGATCTATTGTCGGCTGAGCTTTAAGAGCTTTGGGATGCCGTTTTCATTTGTCTCCTACGTATACTGCTTGGCTCGTGGAGACTTGGGCAGAGGATTATGTCATAGTTCAGTTCTCAAAGCCTTTCTGTGTCCATAGCTCAGTGAGCCGAGAGGAGGGAGTTAAGAGTTTCTAGTCTTCAGCATATGGCACGCCAATATTCTTCTAGTCGTTTTGGCCCTCAGAATACCATTCCCACTCCGTAGGCCAGAAAAGTAGGGTTTCTCAAGGAGTTGAAGGTTTCCCAAGTTCCCATCTCCGGAGGTCAAAACTATAAGAGAAAACAGGACACAGGATGTGCACCCTGACCCTCTGCAGCTCGCAGAGGATGTGTGCACTCCAATCCTGCAGCTCGCTTGCTTTGTTAACCTCCCAGAGTCATGGCTTTTTCTTATGTGGCTAGAGTTTTAAATTTAAGTGGTTGGGAAAGAGAGAGGCGGAGGTGACTGTGATGTGCCCTACTTGGCACCTACAATCTATTCTTTGTTTTTCTGATACTTTAAAGTTGTAGCAGCAACAGCATAGAAGTTTAGTTTTCATGTTTCTGCCATCTGTGCTAAAGTAAAATGTTGTGTGTGTAAACTCATTTCATTTGGGTAAGAAAAACTGTGTGTTGGGGAGAGGTAGATGCGGCAGGATTCTAACAATTGGCTGGCCAGGCTGAATGGTATTTGGGGACTCATTTACTCTTGACACAACTCTGCACATTTTATTTTCAGATGTATAATAAAAAGTTGTTGAGAAACTGAATTTCATCAAGTTTCTAGTCTTAGCTGGTCCTCAGATCGACCTGGTGATGATTTTTAGAGTCTCTTCAATTTTAAGGGACTCAGTCAGGATGTCCTTATGTCATAAGCTAGCCTTCTGATTCCTAGAGAATTAAGTTTTCTTGAAATAGGTCTACATTTTTTTTTCTTGTTTGTTCTTATTGTTAGCATTACAAGTTAGAAATGTTAAAGTCTGGTGAGAGCTGGTTGTCTTTTGTCTTGCTGTAGACAGTTTCAGGCTCGAGTGTCACGACAAACTCTCTTGGCCCTTGGGAATGAAGAGGAAGAGGCCTTGGGGCCTTCTGAGCCACAGAGAAGCTCGCTAGCTGAGCTGAAGAGCAGAGGGAAGAAGACGGCCAGAGCGCCCATCAGCCGTGTCGGAGGTGCTCTGAAGGGTGGGTGAGCTTGTCAAATGTTATTTTGGAGAGCCTGTAGTCTCTTGTGGTGGCAAATTATGTAAGAAGCAGCACATAAATACACATAAATGCATGTGTGGATGCTGTCCTAGTTTCCTGAATACTAGGTAGCAAAAGGAAAATCCAAAAGAGAGCTATTATCATCGGGTGCAGGAAGGTCAGTGGTGTAGTCTTTATGTTGTGACTGAGAATGAGGCCGATACTTGAGATGTGACATTTTCAAATGTAGTTGAAAGATGTGAAAAATAGTAAGTATTGTCAAAATAAAGCTTAAGAGTGCTAATTCCTTAGAGGATTTAGGTAATACCATTTTCAGCTGTTTAGCACCAGAAATGTTTACTCTTTTGTACACTCAAAAGGTGGTCAGAAATATGTTTTTCTCTTTTATTGAGTCAGGGTTTCATATAGTTCATGTTGACTTCATACTTGCTGTATGGTAGAGTCTGGCCTTGAACTCCTGATCCTTCTGCTTCCACATCCAAGTGCTAGGATTATTGGCAGTGCCCCACATCTGGCACAAACTTCCCCCCCTCTTTTTAATTAGCAGTGACTGTTTTTAACACTGTTCTGGGGTCACAGCAAAATTGTCCAGAAAGTATGGAGGAAAATAAGCTTTTGTTACCTGAATTTATGACAATCAGACATGTTAACTACACTGGTTTCCCTTACCCCTTTCCTGTTATCATTTTAGCAGCAATCAAAATGTGGATTGGAAAGCCTAGAATTGGGGTGTAGGGAGTGTGTGCTGTCAGAGGCTATTCCACGATGACGAGCACAGTAAAGCTTAAAATAGTTGTCTCACAGAGAAGGTACCCCTAGTAAGTGGGCTGGTCCTGTAGTTTTGGTTCTAGTACATCTGTTATTTCAAGTAAGATAAAATAGAAAACTGAAAAATACTTAGGTTAGCTTCTGATAAAGCTAGACAGTGTGCTGGGTGTGGTGCTCCATGCTGTTGACCCAGCACTCAGGAGGCAGAGGCAGGCACATCCCGTGAGTTCAAGGCCAGCCTGGCCTATAGCGTAAGTGCCAGGGCAGCCAGGGCTATGCAGAGAAACCCTGCCTCAAAAACAACAAAAACCAAAAAACCCCAAATACACCTGAAAATTAACCAACCAAAGTACATAACAACAGTAGGCAGTGTTACAATGATGACTGAAAGAAGTTGTAAGACTTTTTAAGTTATGAGAGGATATCTGTCATATGTGGTAGTGGACTGCTTTCATATAATGCTTGGAGACAGGCAGATCTGAGTTTGAAGCTAGTCATCGCTATATAGCAAGACTGTCTCAAAAACAAAGACATAAAATCTGAAGTACAGGTCAGAGCGAAGGCTCAGGAACTGGAAAATGCTCAGAAGTTAAGAGCACTTGTTATTCTTACAAAGGACCTGAGTTGTGTTCTCAGCATCCATATGAGGCAGATGACAGCCGTATGTAACTCCAGCTACAGGGGACCCATACCTCTCACCTCCATGGACACCTATGCTCATATGCATATACTCTCATGCAGACACACCCTTACACATAACTAGAAATAGTGAAGATAAATCTTTTTTTTCCTTTTTTGTTTTTCGAGACAGGGTTTCTCTGTATAGCCCTGGCTGTCCTAGAACTCACTTTGTAGATCAGGCTGGCCTCGAACTCAGAAATCCGCCTGCCTCTGCCTCCTGAGTGCTGGGATTAAAGGCGTGTGCCACCACGCTCGGCTAGAAGATAAATCTTAAAGAAAAGACTGAAGTGCTAGGACAAAGGGAAAAGTAAAGAAAATGTATAATAATGTTACTAGTTGAATCGTTGAGAGTTTATTACTATTTTTTACTAAGATTTATTTATTTTTAGTGATTAGTATGTGTATAGGTGTGTGCATGTGAGTGCAGGTGCCCATAGAGGCCAGAGGAGGGCTTCTAGGATTTCAGGAGTTTTGAGCATCCCATGTGGGTGCTAGAACTCAGCTCAGGTCCTCTGCAAGAGCAGTATGTGCTCTTAGCTGCCAAGCTATCTCTTCACCTTAACTTAAGGTTTAAAAAAAAAATTCTTTTAAATCTCATTTTGAGGAAGTATCCCTCTTAATTAGGAGCAGAATATGTGTATCTTATATGGCATCTGTGTTAATAATTAAAGCTTTTACATGACATTGTCATCACCTTTCTTGCCTAGCTCCAGGTCAGAGCAGAGGATTCCTAAATACAGTTCCTCAGCCAGTGCACAGTAATCGCAGGATCACTGTTTTTGATGAAAATGCTGATATCGCATCTAGACCGGAGTTACCTAAACCTGTAGCCCAGCCATGGATGGCACCCCCTGTGCCCAGGGCCAAAGAGAACGAGCTTCAGCCAGGCCCATGGAACACAGACAGGCCTGTGGAACATAGGGTGAGGACTCATGGTATTTGCCAATCTGCTTTAGAGTTGATTGGTCTCTTGGATTGTTCTTGTTTGAGTTGCTTGCTTTGTGTGTTTGATATGGGCTCTCACTATTTACCTTAGTCTAGTCTTGAACTTGCTGTGCAGCCTAGGCTGGCCTTCAACTCTCCATGCTCTTGCCTCAGCTTTCCTTGTGCTAGCATTATACTTGTGCACCATCCCGCCTGGCTGTATTCTAACACTGCTTAACTCCTAGAAGACTATTTAGAGGCTGTCTGGATAAATTTTAATTTTTTTTTCTCCATTCTTAGCCTCGTGGCAATCTAGCCTCTGTGATGTCTGTACCCAGTGTGCTTCCCAACTTTACTCCGTATGTGGAAGAGAGCGCCCAGCAGACAGTAATGTGAGTGCTTCCGGATCATGTGCAGAGGAGAGAGAGCACTAAGGATGCCTGAGAGTCCCAGCGCATCTCATGGAAGGAGTGATGGCAGATATACCTGTGTCTCCTTTGTATTTGTTGTCTATGCTAGTGAACTTAGTCATCGGGATTCTGGTGCTCTTGCTGTAGCAGAAGTAGCCACTGAGATCCACGGGGGAAATGCTGCTCTGTTACTGACAATATCAGACAGTGGAGTTTTCATCTTACCCTGTTTTTCTCTTCTGGGTGTCTCTTTTCTCCTTCATAACCCTTGACATTTTAAAAGAATTTTTTTCTAGATTAAATAATGTGTATGAGCGTCTTGCCTGCATGTATGCATGTCTGTGCTCCACATGCATGTCTGATGTCAGAAAGCGGTCAGAAGAGAGCATTGAATTCTCTGGGACTGGATTTACAAACATTTATGAGCTGCTGTGTGGGTGCTGTGAATTCAGTCCTCTGGAGGAACAAGAGCTTTCAACTGCTGAGCCAGCTCTTCAGCCCCTAATGTTCTTGTTAGAAGAAGAATTAGACAAAATGGTAGATAAATAATCACTCCATGCTTTAATCTTTAAAGATTGTGAGTTCTAATACTAGGTTCAATTCTGTTTCAATACAAGAATTTCCTCATAGCTAATATGTGTGTTTTAATTTTTTTAAAGACAAAGTTCTTGTTTAGACCATGCTAGCCTTGAACTCATAGAGATTCCTATGTTTCTGCCTCCCGAGTGCTGGGATTAGAGGCACATAATACAGTATACTTTTAGCTTCATAGCTAATTTGTAACTCACACTATGTGATAGGCACCATTGGAATGCAAATTGAGTATAATTTTGAGCAAAAATTCTGTCTAAGCATAAAACATGGAAAGCCATCAGAATCTTTATAGAATTTATATTAAGCTTTATGTAAATTTCATTTTTAAGTTTAAATTTATTTGTTTGTTTGAGTCAGGTTTCACTATACACAAGGGCTGTCCTGGAACTTACTTTGTAGATTAGGCTGGCCTTGAACTCACCAAGATCCACCTGCCTTTGCCTCTCTAATGGCAGAGTGCCACCACTCTGGCTCCTTTTTTGAAAAATTTATTTTAGAGTGTGTTTGTGTATGTGGTGTATATGATGTATGTATGGTGTGGGTGTGTATATGGGGTGTATGTGTGTATGTGTATGTATGGTATGTGTGTGTATGTGTGTATATGGGGTGTGTGTGTATGGTGTGTGTGTATATGTGTATATGGGGTGTGTTTATAGTGTGTGTATGGTATGTGTTTGTATGGAGTGTGTGGATGTATGGTGTGTGTGGATGTGTGCGTATATGGGGTGTGTGCGTATTGGGTGTGATATATATATATATATGTTTGGGCAAAATAGGAAGTATCGACCTTGACTTTGAGTAATAATTGTTTCCTTTCCTTAGGACACCATGTAAGATTGAACCTAGTATCAACCATGTTCTCAGCACCAGGAGGCCAGGGAGAGAGGAAGGAGACCCTTTGCAGAGAGTTCAGAGTCACCAACAAGGGTGTGAGGAGAAGGGGAAGGTGATGTATTGTAAGGAGAAGATCTATGCCGGAGTTGGAGAATTCTCCTTTGAGGAGATCCGAGCTGAAGTGTTCCGGAAGAAGCTGAAAGAGCAAAGGGAAGGTATGGGACTTGTTCAAAGAAATAACTTTGCAAGTCTGAGATTGCCTCCCTATTGTACATTCGTGTGCCGATGTTTCTATTGCTGGTGTAGCTTCCTGCCCGTGTGTGTGTGTGTGTGTGTGTGTGTGTGTGTGTGTGTGCACGCGTATATACTGATTGTTATTGCTGCCTCCTATAAAACGTTTTTCTTGAGAAAACAGCCTATGCTCTGCACAACAGAGGCAATGCGTGTGTCAGCTGCACTCCTCCTTAAGTACCTCCCTGGATGCTGCCTGACACACTTGGTCTCAGTTGCTCTCGCAGCTTATTTATATTAACATAATCATATCTCAGTCACTTAGAATATTTATTTCTATTATTTTTCAAGTCATTATTCATTCTGAAATTAAGGGAATATTTGAAAAGAGAGGAGTCCGGAAAGCAGTTCTTGTCCTGGAGTGATGTGTTCTGGTGTTAGGAGGCAGCTGACAGAGCAGGAGATCCACAGGAGAGGGGATGCTGGAGACTTGGGTGTTAAAACAAGAGGGTAAATTACATTTCAAATGCTGTATTGGAAAGTGGGCCCTCTGTGCCCATGTGGGAAGAGAACATGGTTGCAAAGCAAGGGGCCAGCTGAGTGAGGCTTTGTTTGTTTGTTCTAAGACAAGAGTCTCACCTCACTCTGTAGACCAGGCTGGTCTCAGCCTCCCGAGTGCTGGGATTAAAGGTGTGTACCACCACACAGACTGAGTACTGCCTTTTGAAATCAGGAACTGGAGACCTAGAGAGATGGCTCAGCAGCCAGGAGCATTAGCTGCTCTTACAGAGGACCCAGGTTCACTACCCAGCACACATGTTCACACCCAGCATCCTTCTCTGGCCTCTGTGGCATCAAGTACACAGTAGTACACAGTCATATGCAGGCAAAAGGATATCTCTACCCTTAGAGATTATCTCTTGTGCACTATATAAAAGCTTAACCTGCCAATCAAAGACTGATGATGGCCTTTAGCAAAGGCAGAAAGTAGAAGGTGGGACTTCCTGGAAGAAATACACTAAGCTGAGGGGTGAAGCTCAGTGGTGTGTGTGTGTGTAGATCTGTGTTCAGTCTCTGGCACAGGAAATACCTCCAAACTCCCAAAGAGCCAAGTTAACAAAGTACCTCAATTAAAATATTTTTCTGGGGCTGGAGAGATGGCTCAGTGGTTAAGAGCACCAACTGCTCTTCCGGAGGTCATGAGTTCAAATCCTAGCAACCACATGGTGGCTCACAACCATCTGCCCTCTTCTGGTGTGTCTGAAGACAGCTACATTGTGTACTTAGATATAATAATAAAATAAATCTTTAAAAAAAAATATTTTTCTAAGGAAAATTTCTAGTTCATACCTACTATATAGAAGTTAGGTGAAACCTATTTTATTCACAGAAATCTCTGCTGAGGTTTAGTGGGATTTGGGTAGATAAATTCAATTTTGTCTCAAGTCTTGCATCTGCAGCTCTGGTTTTCTCCCATAGTTCATTGAAAGACCTGAAGCATCTCATTTGGTAGTTCTAGAGTCTGTCTTTTTATTTGGTAGTTCTAGAGTCCGTCTTTTTATTTGTTAGTTCTAGAGTCTGTCTTTTCTCACAGTAGCTATTTGTCTGGAACAGTTCTCCTTCCCTCCAGCTTTTCTCCCCCTACTGTTGTCATAACCTGGATTCCCATTGTTTTGAAGTGCTTTATTATCCCAAAGGATCAAGCCATCATTCTGCTTCCCCAAAGAGCAAACTTCCTATTCTTTACTATTCTTTAAAAAAGCAAACAACAACTACAAACACCTTACTCCTGTTATTCAGGGCAGGGGGCAGGGGAGGGCGTGGCATGCACTGGGTGGGGGCTTCCTTTTTTTTTTTTTTTTTTTTTAAAGATTTACTTACTATGAGCCAGGTGGTAGTGGTGCACGCCTTTAATCCCAGCACTCCGGAGGCAGAGGCAGG